>NC_053156.1:87901820-87994320 GCF_016835505.1 Polypterus senegalus | reverse complement strand
GCAGAATGTGGTCTGGCATTATCTTGTTGAAAAATGCAGGGTCTTCCCTGAAAGAGATGACGTCTGGATGGGAGCATATGTTGTTCTAGAACCTGAATATATTTTTCTGCATTGCTGGTGCCTTTCCAGACATGCACGCTGCCCATGCCACACGCACTCATGCAACCCCATACCATCAGAGATGCAGGCTTCTTAACTGAGCATTGATAACAACTTGGGTTGTCCTTGTCCTCTTTCGTCCGGATGACATGGCGTCCCAGATTTCCAAAAAGAACTTCGAATCGTGACTCGTCTGACCACAGAACAGTCTTCCATTTTGCCACACTCCATTTTAAATGATCCCTGGCCCAGTGACAACGCCTGAGCTTGTGGATCTTGCTTAGAAATGGCTTCTTCTTTGCACTGTAGAGTTTCAGCTGGCAACGGCGGATGGCACGGTGGATTGTGTTCACTGACAATGGTTTCTGGAAGTATTCCTGAGCCCATTCTGTGATTTCCTTTACAGTAGCATTCCTGTTTGTGGTGCAGTGTCGTTTAAGAGCCCGGAGATCACGGGCATCCAGTATGGTTTTACGGCCTTGACCCTTACGCACAGAGATTGTTCCAGATTCTATGAATCTTCGGATGATATTATGCACAGTTGATGATGATAGATCCAAAGTCTTTGCAATTTTTCGCTGGGTAACACCTTTCTGATATTGCTCCACTATCTTTCTGCGCAACATTGAGGGAATTGGTGATCCTCTACCCATCTTGGCTTCTGAGAGACACTGCCACTTTGAGAAGCTCTTTTTATACCCAATCATGTTGCCAATTGACCTAATTAGTGTTTATTGGTCTTCCAGCTCTTCGTTATGCTCAAATTTACTTCTTCCAGCCTCTTATTGCTACTTATATATATATATATATATAATATATAAATGGCAAGGGACCTTGTATGTGGCTGTAATATGCGTCACTGTATTGTGTGCCTTTAATTTTCTCTCTCAGTAATACTGGTTTGTATTTCCGTAAAATGCCTGTAATTTTGTCTGACAGTAATACAGTGGAACCTCGGTTCACGACTATAATTCGTTCCAAAACTCTGGTTGTAACCCTATTTGGTCGTGAACCTAAGTAATTTCCCCCATAGGAATGTATGTAAATACAATTAATCCGTTCCAGACCGTACAAACTGTATGTAAATATATATTTTTTGAAGTTAAGCACAAATATAGTTAACTATACCATAGAAAGCTCAGCGTAATAGTAAACAAAATGTAAAAACATTGAACAATACTAAGAAAACCTTGAACAACAGAGAAAACTAACACTGCAAGAATTTGTGCTATAGCCTTATGACCCGCATGCTCAAAACTCTTTTTTTAATGAGTTTTAAGCACAGGGAAAAAAATGAATATTTGAAAAATCTGTAATTTAATAAACAACCAAGAAAAGTAACATTGCAACAATGCGTGTGTGTGTGTGTGCCTCTCTCGTGGGCCTGCGTGTGTGTGTGTGTGTGTGTGTCTCTCGCGTGTGTGTCTCTTAAGCACATGCCTCTGTGTCTGTCTGTTGCACGTGCTTGCGTGTGTGTGTGTGTGTGTGTGTGTGTGTGTGAGTGTGAGTATCTGTCTCTCTCTCTCTGCACAGGGAATGCACAGGAAGAGACCCGCACACCAGAAGACACACACACACTGTCACCTGGACGCACACAAGGGTTTTATTAAAGAGGATGATATATATATATATATATATATATATATATATATATATATATATATATATATATATATATATATAATATATATATATATATATTTTAAGAGTCTCAGTACTTTTAGCAACACCAGCTTTATTATGCTTGAAACAGCAACAGCGAGGTTATTTAATGTAGTGGGATCTTTCATTCTCCTATACACAGACACAGCAGTCAGGCAGGGTCGGGGGGAAAGTAATACTGAGCCCAGCGCATTTATAATGTCCCTTGTTCCTTGTATCACCCATCAATGGCAGGCGCTTATAGCATGTCTGCGATCTTTTCGGAATGGCTTTTACATCGAACTGCTACAGCGCTGGGAGACAGTGATTGCTTTGGGACGCTCTTCCGCGTGTCGTCCCATTGGGTGGAATCCCACAAGAGTTTAGAAACTCACTCACACCAACCATGATTCTTTTCAAAGCTAAAGTGCGGGTTAATTTGCTTTATGTATTTTTACTTTATATTTTGTATTAATCATTTTTATATGAATAGTTTTGGGTTGTGGAACGAATCATCTGAGTTTCCATTCTTTCTTATGGGGAAATTCGCATTGATATACTGTACGAGTGCTTTGAACTGCGAGCACATTTCCAGAACGAATTATGCTCGCAAACCGAGGTTCCACTGTAATTAGCTGCGACAGAGTTGGGAGCAACAAAAAATAGACTATGCTCACGCTCGCAACTTGCAGTTCTTGTTGCCGATTGATGCGTATTTTTTTGCTGTGGGACGTCCGATAATACGGAATGTTGGATAAGTGAAGGTAGGATAAACGAGACTCTACTGTAAATGATTTGGATAAAAATATAAGTAACAAGCTGATTATGTTTGCATATGATCCCAATATAGGTAGATGGTTAGATAGTCTAGAATCCGTTGAATAATAATAACAGAGGGACTTGGACAGCATACAGACATGCAGATTTTTGGAATATGAAAATTAAAGCAACTAAATGAAAAGTATTACATGTATGAAGTAAAGCTGTTAAGACTTGAATACACAATATGAGGTCTGAAAATTCAAAGTACAAATTTTAAGAAAACGATTTAGGAATCGTACAGGACTTAACACTACCAACTGCCAGAAAGTGTTCAGAAGCCATTAAGAAAGCTAACAGAATGTTGGGTTATACAGCAAAATGTGTACAGTGAAAGTCCAAGGATGTTATGCTCAAGCTTTATAATGCGCTATTGAGGCTTATCTGGAGTACTGTGTGCAGTTTTGGTCTCCAGGATACAAGGACATAGTAGCGCTAGGAAAGGTCCAGAAAAGAGTGACTAGGCGGATTCCAGGGCTACAGGGGATGAATTATGAGGAAAGATTAAAAGAGCTGAGTCTTGTCAGTTTAAGCAAAAGAAGATTAGGAGGAGACATGAATGAAGTATTTAAAATTATGAAGGGAACTAGTACAGTAGATCAAGACTGTTACTTTAAAATTAGTTAATCAAAAACATGGGGACACAGCTGGAAACTTATTAAGGGCAAATTTTGCACAAACATTAGGACGTTTTTCTTTAGAAACAGAACCATAAACACATGGAATAAGCTACCAAGTAGTGTGACAGAGAGTTGGACTTGATATTTTTTTTAAGAATAATTAAGTGGAAAGGAATGGCGAGTTTTGTTGGGCTTAATGGTCATGCTGTCATCTAGATTATTCTATTGTCACTTATTCCACAGTTGTATTGATGAGTTGGATTTTAATGAGGGCAAAAAGACTGAATACATTAAAAGGTTTAAAAGAAGTAAAGCCTTAAAACTGAAGTTAACTGATTTCAGCAAATTAATTACTCATCGATTAAATTCCCCAGCAAGATATAAATGGTATTTTGTGAACAGTGACCTGCCTCAGGAATGTACTTTTTAAATCTGAGAAATGGATTTCATTAAGTTTAAAATAAGTTTAAACATGGTGACTATTGCATGTCAGTTATAATTCAGTGGTGGAAGTGGATGGCGTTACCTCAAAATGCATGACTTTGACACCTGGGGCCTCATGTATAAATGGTGCGTAGCACAAAATGTTTTGTATGAACGTTTCCACTTTCAAATTGTGATGTATAAAACCTAAACTTAGCATAAAGCCACGCACATTTCCACCGTAGCTCATACCCTGGCGCGCAAGTTCTGCGCCGGTTTTGCAGACTGGTGGCACCCAGCGTCAAAGCAGTGCTACTGTTCGGTGTGGTTTCTCTTACATTTATACATCCACATCCCTGACGCGGCTTTATAAATACACTGAAATTAACCGCATATTGTTTATTAGTTTAATGCATCTGACTGTAATTAACCTGTAACAATATAATGTTTCACAGAATGGTCAAACTATTCTAAATATAATAGCTGCTTTAGCATTGTTACTTTCATTGCACCTTCTTCTTCTTCTTTCAGCTGCTCCAGTTAGGGGTTGCCACAGCGGATCATATTTTCCATATTACTCTCACTGCACCACTCGGTGTATTTATATCACTGTATCTGAATGGGGAATCACAGCTGTACAGCAGCTGATCGGAAAGAGAATTATCGGTATACAGCATCAAGCACATACTGCCTCAGCCATGCTGTCTATTGAACTGCTCTCATATGGCAAAGGCTTCATAGCCTTTTCTGTACGGATCTCGGGTTCAGAAACAGTTTCATCCCAAGAACTATAAACACACTCAATCAGTCCATCAAGTGCTCCTTGTAGAACTGTTTATACTTATAAGTACAATTACCTCACTGTAAACTTGCAATACAGTTATAATACTGCACCACCTGAGCCACTTTATAAAGCGCGTATTTACATAGGATGACAATATCATTTTTAAGATGAAATGCAGCAAAATATGGTTATTATATTATACAGATAAAACTTTAACTTAATTTAAAATAATTTATATTGTTAATAAACAAACATGTGAATACATGGTGTTGCAGCTCTAGCACAGATTGTTCCTGCCTCGCTGTATTCTTGCTGGAACTGGCGCAACACGGATGGATAGAATAATTTAACATGTACTATGAAGATATATCATGTTCCTTAAAAGTTTTGAAGAATCGGCTTCTAAGCTTACAGATGGCTTAACGTCTATTACAGAGCTGATTGTGTGGCGATTGGGTATTTGGAGAAAGAAAAGTAAGGACAGGAATACGTTTGAAAGAGACAGTACTGCTGCAATAAATTATTTCATTGAAGGTCGCGACGCGCACAAGCATCTTGCATGAAGCATGAACAATCACTGTGCCACCGTGTGTATGTTTTTCCTTGCCTCCACTTGATATTCGCTGAAATACTTCTATTTACCCCGTGCTTTTCCATTGCCTTTTCACAGAACGCTGAGCTTAATGGCTATTTACTGGTGCTGGTCATAAAATTTTGAATATCATGACAAAGTTGATTTATTTCAGTAATTCCATTCAAAAAGTGAAACTTGTATATTAGATTCATTCATTACACACAGACTGATGTATTTCAAATGTTTATTTCTTTTAATTTTGATGATTATAACTGACAACTAATGAAAGTCCCAAATTCAGTATCTTGGAAAATTAGAATATTGTGAAAAGGTTCAATATTGAAGACACCTGGTGCCACACTCTAATCAGCTAATTAACTCAAAACACCTGCAAAAGCCTTTAAATGGTCTCTCAGTCTAGTTCTGTAGGCTACACAATCATGGGGAAGACTGCTGACTTGACAGTTGTCCAAAAGACGACCATTGACACCTTGCACAAGGAGGGCAAGACACAAAAGGTCATTGCTAAAGAGGCTGGCTGTTCACAGAGCTCTGTGTCCAAGCACATTAATAGAGAGGCAAGGGAAGGACAAGATGTGGTAGAAAAAAGTGTACAAGCAATAGGGATAACTGCACCCTGGAGAGGATTGTGAAACAAAACCCATTCAAAACTGTGGGGGAGATTCACAAAGAGTGGACTGCAGCTGGATTCAGTGCTTCAAGAACCACACACACAGACGTATGCAAGACATGGGTTTCAGCTGTCGCATTCCTTGTGTCAAGCCACTCTTGAACAGCATCAGAAGCGTCTCACCGGGCTAAAGACAAAAGGACTGACTGCTGCCAAGTTACTTTCTCTGATGAAAGTAAATTTTGCATTTCCTTTGGAAATCAAGGTCCCAGAGTCTGGAGGAAGAGAGGAGAGGCACAGAATCCACGTTGCTTGAGGTCCAGTGTAAAGTTTCCACAGTCAGTGATGGTTTGGGGTGCCATGTCATCTGCTGGTGTTGGTCCATTGTGTTTTCTGAGGTCCAAGGTCAACACAGCTGTCTACCAGGAAGTTTTAGAGCACTTCATGCTTCCTGCTGCTGATGAACTTTACAGAGATGCAGATTTCATTTTCCAACAGGACCTGGCACCTGCACACCAGTGCCAAAGCTACCAGTACCTGGTTTAAGGACCATGGTATCCCTGTTCTTGATTGGCCAGCAAACTCGCCTGACCTTAACCCCATAGAAAATCTATGGGGTATTGTGAAGAGGAAGATGCAATACGCCAGACCCAACAATTCAGAAGAGCTGAAGGCCACTATCAGAGCAACATGGGCTCTCATAACACCTGAGCAGTGCCACAGACTGATCGACTCCATGCCACGCCGCATTGCTGCAGTAATCCAGGCCAAAGGAGCCCCAACTAAATATTGAGTGCTGTACATGCTCATACTTTTCATGTTCATACCTTTCAGTTGGCCAACATTTCTAAAAATCCTTTTTGCATTGGTCTTAATTGATATTCTAATTTTCCGAGATACTGAATTTGGGACTTTCATTAGTTGTCAGTTATAATCATCAAAATTAAAAGAAATAAACATTTGAAATACATCAGTCTGTGTGTAATGAATGAATCTAATATACAAGTTTCACTTTTTGAATGGAATTACTGAAATAAATAAACTTTTTCATGATATTCTAATTTTATGACCAGCACATGTATATTTATTTGCATCTTTAAAGAGGTGTAATTCTGGGAGCAGTTTGGGAGTGGCAGCAAGCATGTGCACGTGCGTTACTTTCACACTGACTGGGATTTATGTAGCAGAATAAGTTGAAATCTTGGCTAACGCGCAGATTTATGCATCTGGATTTTTTTGTGTATACGAACATTTCTGCTTTTGTTCGTATGCCATTTTATAGTGTGAATTCTATGCACGGTGTTATGCATGAGGCACCTGGATACTACTGGTTTTCAGTATGTTTGCAAATAATTTGTGTGACTTCAACCAAACTGTTAAAAAATTGAATTATGGAAGCATATATACTCAAATTACAATATGATATGTTAGGCTAATTTTGCTAAAACAATGTTTTTTATGATTGGAAGTCAGTAAATGTATTACAGGTTTTATTTAAGTGGTCTGCTGTTTCCTTAACTTGTTAGTGTGAGTAAACATATCATTAGCAATGCTTTGCTACTGTGCCTAAAACTTGAATTTTTTTGATTTGATATACTTTATTAACCCCAAGCGTAATTGTCTTTTTGCATGACCTTTGGGGGTCAGAGCCCAGGGACAACCATTGTACAGCACCTCTAGAGCAATGTTCAGGTTAAGGGCCTTTCTCAAGGGCCCAGTGGAGTAGGATCTCTTCTGGCAGTGATGGGATTTGAAACGCCAACCTTCCAGATACCAGTGCAGATCCTTACCTAAGAGTCAACACTCCATTCTGAATGCCCAGAATGCATTGTTTACAACTTTGTTTAGTATTTACTCTGCTTCAGACAACTATGGTCTTATCAAGTGGTGTCTGAATATAATCTGCACTAACTGATATATGAAGATGGAGGATTTTGTTTGTACTGTACTTTCTGAATCAAAATGTACATTGTTTTACTCTGGACTTTAATGGGTAACATTTTATTATGCTATTTCACTCTTTTATATAATTTCTACAAATCATTTTTGCACTTCTTTCTGCAAGGCCTTTTTATTATCTTACAACTGATATGTACTTCTTTGTCGTTAAAGGTCGATTGTCTACTATAAATCTACATCATTGTGCTTAAAATAAATGATTTCAGAATTTTATGTTATAAACACAGTGTATTACTAAAATTAAAATGGTAAAAATGACTACACCTATCCTTAGATGATTAATTAATGCAATATGCACGAGAGTCCAGACATTAAACAGAACCCTACTCCCATATTGATTGATAGACATGGACTCAAAGAATCATTTTCAAGAAAACAGAAAATTATGCATGCTGTAAAGAATATGCCATACTTCATTATGTACCATTTGAGCCCCCGGTGCCCCCCACGTGGCTGGTGCCACCCTTGGTTGCCAGTTTGCACCTCCTGTAAGCCTTTTTTCACCAGCATTCCATTGAAGATCCCTGAAAGGAATTATATAAAACTTTAGTGCTTTGACAAGATTATTTCAATATATGATGGGTAGTACTGATATTTCAGTTCTGTGCCTACCAGGTAAGGATATGAACATTACTATCATTGCCAACGGCTATTTTGTTTTTTGCTGAAGTTGATGCAGAGAGAAAGGTAGTGTTCTCTCAGTAGGACACAAATAAAAATTGTTGCATGAAAAATAAATTCTACCACATTCTCACCATAGATTGCATATTATAAAGGATATTATGTGTCTTATAATACAGCAGTGATTGTAGGAACGCACTTTTTGTTAAAAAAACAGCTGGAAAAAAACAATAAACAGGTAACTGCGTAGAAAAGCATAATAAGTAATCAAACTCACATGGAAAGGGCAATGCAAGAAGAAGAAAAGCAGCCAGCAGTAGCTGCTTGTTGGCATGCTTTGCCTATCTCAGGGAATTCAGAGTAAAATAATGTGCATGGCACAGATTAGATTCAGCTTCTCATTATACACATTATTAAATTTGCTTGACTTTAAACCTCAGATTCATGCTTTTTTTGAATAGTTGGGGTATAGTTACAGAAGATGTGCTTTCAAGTGTAGACAACCATTTGGTGTTAACTGGGAGAGTGTGGAGTCAAAAATATTCTATCAGTTTTCACATTAAATCAGCTTCCATTAGAATACTGTTATCAACTAAACAAGAGTAACACACAATTGTTTCCCTTGGTTGAACTGGTTTGCTGGATTTTAAACAGGATACATTTTTTAGATTATCCCAGTTAAGCCAATCCTACAATTGTACATTAAACATTTGTCCTTTTGAAGCCTTGTTGTGTGGATGCCATGCACTAAATAAAGATGACAATTACTGAAAAACAAATTTGACGCACTGCTTATGTTTGGATATATACAAAAAGAAGAAGCCTTTCACTGATGGTGACGCCATGAAGCAGCACATGCTTGAATGAAGCAACAAAAGATGTAATTACAGATGGAAAAAATAATCAAAAGTACTGTCATTGCAATAATCAACTTTGGCAAACCAGTTATTAGAAAAACCAAAATCCTCTCAACCAATGTTTTTGAAACTTTGTTAAAATGACTGAAAACTGGGAAGCAACATCACTTGCCTTAGAATTGTGAAATAACAACAGTGCTTTAATGCGATTTTATGATAGTCATTTCATAAAATGCAAGGAGTGATTCCCTTGTATAGACAGGGCCAGTGCGACCATTAAGGCAATTTAGGCATCTGTCCAGGGGGCACGTTCTAATAAATTTGGGTGGGAGGGAGGGTGTTGGGGAACCCAGCAGCACAGGTTAGCTAACGAACAGTCGGTTGATGAACTTATAAACTTGGCCTAGGGCACAAAATAATCTAGCACCAGCACTGTGTATAAACACAGTGAGGAAAATCGCATTTCAGGTCTTTCATTTTTTGACAGGAATGGACTGGATATTAAATGAGTCAACATGTTAGTGACAGATGGTTAACTCGTATATACTTTGCAACTGCCAATTATTACTAGACATGTCAGCAAAATATGAAAATTTCTGTAATTGCACTAATGTTAGAATTCTAATTAATGAAATAATGGAACACACATTTGTATGTGTCAAATTTTGACTAAAAGTAACATATACTTCCAGCTCAACAAGTATAGTGACAAGGTCATAAGCCAACAGTTGCTGACCTTGAGGAAAAGCTACATGATTAAAACAAAAAAATAAAAATGTCATTGTCTACTGATTTTAGTGCCAAGTGTGGAATGAAATCAAATCAGCTGATGGAATCCTTGGATGAGGCATCAATGCAATGTGAACTTATCGACTGGCAGTAATCTGATGGCCTGAGGTAGTCAACCTGCTCTGCAGATTGTGTAAAAAACTGAACCAAGGAAATCATTTAAGAATAGGTTCAACGGTATACAAGGTTTTGCAATGTTTATCCTAACAAGTATTAGTTCACAGATATGAGGTTCTAAATTTTGACATAAGAACACCAGACATGCCTACCTAACAAATTTGCATATTCATTAGGGCCTCCATATTAGATGGCCTACATATGAGCCAAATATTGCTGCTCTTTTAAGATCCAGGAAGTTCTATTTGTCCCCATTAAGGAGACCAAACATTTTGGACATTTCAGAATTTTTCAGAAATTACTTCATAATAACTTTTTGTGAATATCCAAACATTAATTTCTCTGCTCTGTTTAGGTGGGAAAGATGCTGTCTGTTCTGACTTGAATAAGATATATAGCTGTATATTTTGTTAACTGTTTCACTGTAATGCAATCCCTAAAATCATTACTGTTAAAAAGAAAAAAAAATGCAAATAACACTCTGAAAGACAAAGTGAACAAGTGTTAACTAGAACAGGTCCTTGCAAAGTGGCACATTTTAAGCAGAATAAAATCACAAGGGAAACACAGAGCATCAAACCTGACAAATTCAATGTTTCATGGAAATGCAGATATAAAGGAATTCTAAGATTTTAAATCATTAGAAAATGTAGCTTATGCCTTCAATAAGATGAAAATGAATTGCATACTTTGATTTTAGGAGATAAGTAGCCAGTAATGTACAAAAATAATTTGACCCGCTATTCCTCCACAAGTAAACTTTTCAGCGGTTAATTTCTAAGAGGAGGAATAGATAGGGTCTTTTTTAATGATCCTTGCAGCACAATGATTAACTTCATTTCTTTAGGCAAAGATTTGGTTTAATTCAAAATGCATAATAATGCATTCTAGAAAAGGAATCCAGCAGACTAACCAGTGCTAGCTAAGCAGATTCACAGCTTTGCATCATACAATTAACTAATGTTTCACAGTGACCATGATTCTAAAAGTACAAAAACAAACCACTATCATTATATTTTTTGGATAACAGAAAAAAAGTAAAAACATGGCATGGTAAGGTTTATTTCTCCAAACTTTATAACTTTGTAACTATGAATTTAGTTAATTCAAACCCAAACTTTTCATATGGGATGAAGTGTTCTAAAGGTTTCTCCATAATCTAGTAGTACAGCATTTATGTTTTGGCAAGCTACATGAACCCTGTAACAGTTAGTTGTTTAAACTGTTTTTTGTTATTGTCCCTTTGTAAATTTTTTAAAATATAACTCAAAATGGAAGGAAAATTAAGGTTAAAAATAAAATTTTTTTAGACTGATAATTCTATTTTCTATATCTAATTTTACAGTAAATAAATATTGCTCACCTATTACATTATGGCTCCATGTTAAATGAGCATAGGCAATTTACAGTGCTCCTGCATGTCAGTAGAGGCTCTTTAATACAATAATATACCTCTAGGAATTCACAAATACTATCATATGCTGGCAGTGACAGATGAAGCTTCCCCTGACACTGTATTACTAACCAGTTTCCTTTGTTCTAAAAAAGATAAGTGTGTTTTGGGAAAAGGAGTCCTGTCCTTTATAATTTTGTCAAAAAGGATAAGCTTTCAAGTTCATTGTGCCTCCTAAAACAGTCATTATATTAATCATTTTCCTTTCTTTTTATTAATCAACTTCCCTTATTCAAATGTGAATTACTGTAATTAACAAAAGTATTTTAATATCACTAATGTTTACATATTACATTTTTATCATAAATTAATGCTACATGTAATCTTATAGTGTATGGCTCTGGTAAACCAGCTATCATGTTTTCATGTTTTGCTTGTGTTTTGTTTATTTACCCTTTATTAGCATGAATTAATTATCTAAACGCCACATTTACATTTTCTGCTCTGCATTAATATATATATTCTGATTTTATTTCTGTTGAGTGATACATAACATCTTCATTTTGAGACTGGTGCCCTTTAAATACCTAAATCAAATTGAGTTCCCAAGATATGAAAGTGGGAATGTTCTATACCAATCTTCATATATCATATTATTCATATAACAAGTGGAAAAAATCAAGCAATGGGGAAAAAAACATTTTACCTTAATAGAAAAGAAAAATGTAAGGCCATTCCACACTAATCACGACAATGAGCATATGAAATAAAGAAAAACAGTATCACAATACTTACTTCTTTTGTTGTCCGGCAATTCCAAGGTCTGAATTAAAAAATAAATAAATAATATGAATTATACAATTCATGGCCCATTCAAGCATTTTTTATAACCCCATTTTATTCAACTCAGGGTATGAAACTTAACTCTAAACATGGAGAGGGCACTAGTCCACAAAACATTTTTTAAATAACATTGCTTTCTGTTTTTCTCAATCTGGAAGAAATACACAAGTATTCAACATTCTTGAAACTCAAGAAAAAAAAAAATCAGAAGGACAAATATCAAAGTTGCCACACTCACTGCCTATAGTAAAACGTATATGAAATAATGTCTTACACGGCTTTTGAGAATATTTAGCTTACTTGTCTATAATGAGTTTTGAGGCTATTATTTGCCTCTTCATTTAAAGATCTTGTTCAAATTCATTGTCTGAATGTGCCATTCACTGCCATTCTAAACTGTAACAGATTTTAGCTTGCAGGTCTGGCCCTTTTAAGACAGGTTTCAGTGAACAATGGTTCTTGGGGCCACCTTGAAAATCCATACATCCGCAAACCATCCTAGAAGCATGGATGTTGAAAAAGATACATTGGAGCGGTTCAAAACTGATGACTGCTTCTTTGTATTGCTTTGTGTTTTGTGTTCTCGCCATGTTGACTCCCTTCCTTGAATGCTTTACTTATATGAACACACACACACTTATTTTGCAGTATTTCAATGTTCTGTAGCATTCTTCCAGTTCTGGAAAGTAGACAATGGGGACTGCGATTTTACAATTTTGACACAAACTTAAGTCAAAATTAATACATTTCACAATGAATGGATTCTCTGAATAGGATGGTACAAGAGCAAAATGTGTATCCCTGCCATATCCAAATCCACATTCAGCTTCCAGTTTGACTGTATAAGGACTGCATACCTCCTTAACCTGGAATAAGCAGTTATATTTTATTTCCTTAAGCATTGCATTACTGTGTTGATGTTATGAGTTGCATTTTTTTGCTTTCCCTGTGGAGTCTACTTGGTGTTTGTATTTTTTAAATTTAAGGAATTCGAATTTGGAATTTTATTTTCTTAATCTAAAGAATTTGATTCTGGAATTTGCTTTGTCTAGAATGTAAAATTCTGCATCTGGCATGTAAAATTTTACAGTTAATTCGTGTACTTCTTGTAATGCTGCCAGGGAGAGAAAGGAGAAAAAAATTGGCAACAGAATGACAGAGTGTGACATAAAAAACAAAGCAAACAGTTATAACCAAGTGTCTAAGCCAGGGTGGTCCAGATCTAATTATGCAGATCCAGATCGTCTGGATGACTTTGATTTATGCAGGGACGATTCCAGTTCGGTGCGAAAACGATTCTGCATGTCGTCAGTTCGCACACTTCTCAATGGTCCAGGATTTTGCGGGTGATTTTCTATGTAAAAACTTAATAAGTTATAGCGTAATGAAAATTGTATAATTTGATCTGGACCACCCTATACAAAGGTACGCAAGAATGAAAACCAGAGAGACTTGTAAAGATTTGGGATTTTCCCATAATTTTCTTTTTTTAAAAGTCGTAAACGATTGAAGAGGAGTTCAAAATACCATGGCAAATAATGATGTCATGAGTGTGCAACCACTGGTGTGCGCCCCTAGGAACACATATTCATGTCCAAATAACCACAAAACAAAAGAGGCCTCAGAAACCAAGATGGTATTGTAGTAAAAACAATAAATAACAAACAAATAAAATACTTAATGTAACCACAAAATGAAAGTAAAACATACACTTAGGTCGGAGTTATACTTCACGCGACGCGACGCATGCTGCAGCGGACGCTCCTGCTACGCAAGCATTGTAGTGTTCATACTTGCGCACATACTTTACGTAAATCTGGAGGAATCCACCAGGTGGCAGTGCGAGATATTATCACGGTGAGAACATGTTCGTGTTCTCTGTGTTGTGAATTGCCTAGAAAACCTATTAAATTCTGATGACACCTTACCGCAATATCTCTGAAAAGGATGTTTATTGATTAAATCCATCAATCTAGGGATGTGTCCATTCCAGGAAGCATTGGGCACGAGTGAGAAACAGTCCCTTGACGAGGCCTCAGCTCATCGCAAGGTGAATACAAGCACACACATACACTAGCGTCATTTTAGCGGCACCAAATCCCCAAATCTGCATATCTTTGGAAGAAAACCGGAGCACAGTGTGGAATACAAGCAGGAAATACCAGCAACATAACTCCCTTCAAGACAGCAGTGCTATCGCTCCGCCACCGTGACACCCTCATGTGTGTAATTATTCCCCCCATGTGTGTAATTAACAGTATTCATTATTTAAACAAAATTATACGTAAAATGTAACATACACACTTTAATGCTTTTCATCATGAAAGTGATATCAAGTATAAATCTAAAAATTCTAAATGTGCAGAGAGTTGGAATATTATACATTTAATTTGTTCTGTGTGGCGATCTATTGCTGCTTTCCGCTGCTGAAGCAAAATGCCGACATACAGATGCATTCATGGTGCTTTTATATTCAAGCGTCGCATATTCCCAATTGTAATGACACGATACATTTTAAAAGTCTCACATACCATCTTTTGTGCCGTCTATTTTTTATTTTTTTACTTTACCTGCTGTCAGGTCCAAGAAGCTCGTAGCGATGAAAAACTGGGATGCCGTTTACGACGGTCTGCTTTAATGATAAAGTAAACTACGAGGTTAAAGTGGACATTTCGAGATTAAAGACGAAATTTCCACTTTAATTACAAAATACATGTTTTCAGCGTGTCCTTTATTTTTTTCTCAGTGGCTCAAATATAACGCTATACATTATGTTGCTGCTGTTAAGTTGCAAAAATTAAAAAATAAAAAAGACACATATAAATGACACGATACATTTTAAAAGTCTCACATACCATCTTTTGTGCTGTCTATTTTTTTTTTGCAACTTCACATAGGCAACATAATGTATAGCACTGTATTTGAGCCACTGCGAAAAAAATAAAAGACACGGTGAAAACATGTGTGTGATTAAAGTAGAAATTTCGGCTTTAATCTCGAAATGTCCACTTTAACCTCGTAGTTTACTTTATTATTAAAGCAGACCATCGTAAACTTCATCCCAGTTTTTAATCGCTACGAGCTTCTTGGACCTGACAGCAGGTAAAGTAAAAAAATAAAAAATAAACGGCACAAAAGATGGTATGTGAGACTTTTAAAATGTATCGTGTCATTACAATCGGGAATATGCGACACTTGAATATAAAAGCACCACGAATGCATCTGTATGTCGGCATTTTGCTTCACCACTTTGAACCATTCATCAAACAGCAAAGCGCGCACATCGATCCCTGAAGGATCTCCATAGAGGCTTGCTGTCACATGTAGATAGTAAACAGAGACTCTGACGTCACATTCCGACTTTTAGCACACTGCGCCCCCCGACTTTTTGCTGGTACTGCAACTCGCATTTATATTTCTGAGGACCTGCTCAGAGGACGCGTGAAATGAACGCTGGGAACGCGTGGCAGCCATGATGCGGGCGTGTACGCATTCTGAGCATGAAGTATAAATGAGCCCTTAGAATGCTAGATTCATGGAAAATGTAATCCAACCATGGGAAAAATTCATAAACTTTGAAATAAATTAAAAATATATATCTTCACTCATGATAATTCTACATTGCCACGTTATTTTTTTTTGAGCACATCCATTCTTGAGTGATTGCATTGGAACAACATGGGAATGCACAGAGCATTATGTTATTGGAGCGACAGTAGAAAGGTCATCATATGCATCTCTGCACAATCCAAGATTAGGATAAAAATAGCTTTGGTGTGTGATTCTTTACAGACTAAAACTTTACCTGGTTAGCAAACTTATTTTTGCATTAATGTCTTTGATTTTTGATTATCGTTTTAAACTTAATGACAGATCATGTTAGATTTTTTGATTTTTGGTAACGACTTCAGGTAAACATGTTGACTATGTCTCATTCCCTAAACCTATTCATTAAATATTTTCACTGCCTCTTTTTGAATCAGTAGAGTAGTGAGTGAGCCAGATTGCCTTCTTTATTGTCTGTCAAGTTGTTAATGCAAGTGTTAATTAGGAGGATATGATTTCCACACAGTCAAGTTACACTATAATATGTCTTGAGGAATACTTTTTGACAGCAAAGTGCAATTTGTTAAATAATTTAAACTCTTAATCTGTGTTTGTTAGTAGTTTAGTTACAGTATAGTCAAAAATAATTGATAATTGTTCTTTTTAGCTATCAACCAATCAAATAAATAAAAAAGAGAATAACTTCTTACTTCCTACAAGATTAGCCAAAGATGAGTCCAGGTCACCACCCAAGACCTTACTAGATGGAGGAGGCAGTCCCATTCCACCAAGCCCCGTTGCAGGAGATCCCGGTGTTTGTGGTGTCATTGTAGGCATTAGCAGATCTCCTAATCCATCAAAAACTTAAGGCAGAATCATAAAAAAATTAGCTTCACTATCGTTCAGGAAAAAACACAAACCAAAAGCTACACTATGTATAATTGCATTCTTCTGACAATTAATTTTTACTGATTGCTGCAGCACACATAGAAAATTTGCTTTACTGTCATTAAGGAAAAAACACAAACCAAAAGCTACACTATCTATAACTGCATTCTTCTGACAACTCATTTTGATTGATTGATGAAACACATCATCCTAAAAGGTTTATCCAAAAAATACCTGAATTTAATACAAACTAATAAAAATAAAGTCATTAGAAATTTCACTTGGACGGTTCAGCACTATTTTCAGGAACATTCTAAAAATTTTCATTGAGCATTTTTACCACTTGTAGGAAAGTGAACTTGTTTCAAAATGCATACCAGCATCAAATTACAGTAAATGTGAAACTAGTTTTATACTTTACATTTGTGTCCTTAAATACACAAATACATTGCATATATAAAATCATAATTAATAAATCTTCCTGCAGGTCTGTCAGAGTGGTATTTAGCTAAGTGCTTTAACTCTGCTATTGTTTTCACTGTGCCGCCATGTTGCCCTTCAATACAAAAGTGCTGTCTACACAATAAGGAACAAAGTAATCTCATATTGGCTTAGGTGTTCTTTTTCAGTAACAACTACAACTTTCTATACTATTCCAAAAAATTTGGGGTAAAACCAACAAAGATACACAAAATCTAAAGAGGAACACTTGGAAAAATACACTTTTCTTTTCATAAGGTGTTATTTAAACACACTAAAAGTAAACTTTAAACAATTTATGGAGATTTTTTTCTTTGCTCAAAATGCACAAATCATTTAAATACACTGTTTATTTGTAGCTTTTACAATTTGTAAGGTACTTGAGCAATTTTTGCAATGAAAAAGAACAGCCTGCATCAGACAGTTGGAAATAAGCTTGGGAAAAAGCAAAGACTCACCAATAACACAATTGAAGCAAGCAATGACCCAGCAGAAAAAGAGACAGTGAGAATGGAGAAAGAGACAGCAGTGTGAAAGGATTCAGCTGTAAGCAGTTCACATCAAAGATCTAGCTTCTTACAAAGTGAGCAAATTAGTAAAATCTGGCATGCAAAAGCAGTAAGTGCATGCATACACACGAAGGCTCAGAAAGAGGAAAGTTCTGCATTATATTAAAAAAATTACTTCTCATGCATTCTTAGGTTTGATAGAATCACCTCCAAATAAAGCATGTATTGAAACTGTTACTGAAAGAAAACTGGATTGAAGTGCAGATTATAAACAATGTTTACCTGTTCTCTTAATTAAACCTCAATTAAAATTCTGAATGAAATGTAGTAAACTACGGTGGTGTCCATACAAAGAAAATCTTGCTTATTCTTGATTTAGTTTTTGCTTTAAGAGTAAGAATTTTTGAAGACAGGAGAATGTAAAAAGAATCCAGCAGAGGGCAGTGCTCAAGTAGAAAGAATTTGGCATTGTAATATTCCTTATGACTGAAATTGAACACATCATGAAACCACAGTGTTTGTGATTGAAGAAATAATCGTTCACAATTTTGTCTTAAAAATAATTTTTAGAAGGTATTTTATACACATCAACTATTCCCTTTTGGCAGAAGATTATATTTGCAACAACAAGATTTTCAAGTCTTGTATAATATAAACAGCACAGAATTATTTTTTGCAAGTCTTGTAACATTATATCATACTACATAGACTACCAACAAATAAATATATATGAGTATATGCTTTCCTATTATAAATACATATTGTTAGAATTTTCAGTGAGGCAGTTTTTTTATGTTGTACTTTAGTGCTACAGAAAATTAGAACCTGAATTTCATTAATAAGGTGCAGGAAATATTTAGAGGAAAAAAATATTGAATGTATTTGTGACTATTAGTGCTTTTCATTATCTTTATGCCATCTCTCTCATGTAGTCAGTTTTACTTATGGACTTGAAGACATGGTCATCAAAATCTTAAGAGAAATATGGGTGTATGCACTTCAGTTGCAGCAAAGAAAAACTAAATACAAAGTGAAATAGTTTGCCGCCACTATGTGCCTATCATACAACATTAAAGAAAAAAAGTAATCAACATACTACATTATTTATATATGAAATACATTCCATACTCAATATTCCTAAGTATATAAATCATGTTACCAGCATTGAATTTTAGGAACACATATAGCGTGACGTGGAACCTTGTAGATTTTACTGATGAAAGCTCTTAAAACTTTCCATCATTTTGTGTTCATGCTCTCAGCTTGTGCCAAGGTAAACATGTGAGCTGAACTGGAGCCAAAAGAACCTCTCCTCCAGACCACACCAAATCAGGTGCTTATTTTTAAAAACAAATACATGTGGAAGTATTTTGATGGCCAAATAGTTTACAGCTTTCCTTAAATCACAGAAAGGCTTACTGGGGAAACTCAAAGTAAGCTGCACATTTATACTTTTTGTCTAAACTGAAAGCTGAACTGCAAATGTAAGTTTTATCAGTTCTGGTGGCTAGGCAAAAAATGTTCTCTGCTTAGAATTTCACTCTGCTCACCAATAGGGGTGGGCATGGCTAACCATGAAGTTGAAGACCCATTTTGATGAAACTGCCAGAATAACAAAATAATAATCAAATTTTTTAAGGGGCATATAGGGGTGGGGACTCCAAAATAATGTAGGTAAGCTGCTGAGAAGACATTAAGGTCTCCTGTATGTGAACAATTATGCATCTACCAAAAATAAATCTGTGTCTGTTTAGCAATCCTACATATAGTTACATATTATTAGGCATACAGTATTTGTTTCTTTATGATATATCCAACCATCCCTGTTACAGGGTAAAGAGAGATATGCAGGTGGATGAGCCTATCGTGTCCTGGATAGTATACTATCTGTGAGACAGAATGCAGTTTGTGAGATTCAAGGATATGGACGTGAGCAACACTGAAGCACTCCTTTTCTCTTTACTCTGTCCACATTAGACTATAAACAGGACACCAGGTCATGTCACTTGCAGAAATTCTCAGATAATTCTGCACTTATTGATAAAGGAGATGAGACAGAGTACAGGAGTCAGTAGGAGGACTTTGTTTCTTGGTCCAAAGAAAATTGTGTTCATCTTAAAATCAGCAAGACAAAGGAAATGGTTACTATCTTTTGCTGCACCAAACAGCCTCAATATCCAGTCACTGTTCAGGGATTGGTTGTCGAAGTAGGAGGTGCACTCCTACAACTACTTGGGGGTTCACAATAATGACAAGTTGGACTGGTCTTGAAACAAAGAAAAGTGTTTAAGCAAGAGGAGAGCAAGGTCTTTTTTCTTAGAAGAATGCATTCCTTTAATTTGGAAAAGTTACATCCTTCAGATCTTCTATAACTCTGTGATAGTCAATGCAATTTTCAACATTGTGGTGTGATGGGCTGGTAACATAACTTCAAGAGGGAGGGGCCCACTGAATCAACAAGCTAATTAAAATGGAAGACTCGGTTAAATGACACACTCAGGACCCTCTGGAGGTAGTAGCAAAGGAGAGAGTTGACACAAAATTGAGTGTCATTATGAAGAATGCTGTACATTCTCTCTCTGACACACTAACACCGAGGACATTCAGACAACGAATTATTCAGCAGTAGCCAAGAAACGCTACTGTGGCTCCTTAATACCAACAGCAATATGCCTGCATAATGCCTCAATGTGACAGCCAGCTCAAAGGTTTTCTCCCTTTTTAGTCACTCTGATGTGTGTTTAGACCATAGTGTGTGTGTATCAAACTATTTAAACAGCTTCTGTAAAAAGATACACTTCCCCTGGGACCACTAAAATTCTATCTATCTATCTATCTAGTATATGAATTTCCTACATGTATGCAATGAGCCTACAGATAAATAACTGACTTGCAATTTTATTGATCGAATAATCTACATACCAAAAGATCAAAAATATTTAAAAAAAATTACTGAGGAAAAAGTGTCAAATATAAATGTATTTAAATGTACACTCACCTAAAGGATTATTAGGAACACCATACTTATACGGTGTTTGACCCCCTTTCGCCTTCAGAACTGCCTTAATTCTACGTGGCATTGATTCAACAAGGTGCTGAAAGCATTCTTTAGAAATGTTGGCCCATATTGATAGGATGGCATCTTGCAGTTGATGGAGATTTGTGGGATGCACATCCAGGGCATGAAGCTCCCGTTCCACCACATCCCAAAGATGCTCTATTGGGTTGAGATCTGGTGACCGTGGGGGCCATTGGTACATGGTGGTCATGAAGGGATGGACATGGTCAGAAACAATGCTCAGGTAGCCTGTGGCATTTAAACGATGCCCAATTGGCACTAAGGGGCCTAAAGTGTGCCAAGAAAACATCCCCCACACCATTACACCACCACCACCAGCCTGCACAGTGGTAACAAGGCATGATGGATCCATGTTCTCCTTCTGTTTACGCCAAATTCTGACTCTACCATTTGAATGTCTCAACAGAAATCGAGACTCATCAGACCAGGCAACATTTTTCCAGTCCTCAACTGTCCAATTTTGGTGAGCTTGTGCAAATTGTAGCCTCTTTTTCCTATTTGTAGTGGAGATGAGTGGTACCCGGTGGGGTCTTCTGCTGCTGTAGCCCATCCGCCTCAAGGTTGTGCGTGTTGCGGCTTCACAAATGCTTTGCTGCATACCTCGGTTGTAACGAGTGGTTATTTCAGTCAAAGTTGCTCTTCTATCAGCTTGAATCAGTCGGCCCATTCTCCTCTGACCTCTAGCATCAACAAGGCATTTTCGCCCACAGGATTGCCGCATGCTGGATGTTTTTCCCTTTTCACACCATTCTTTGTAAACCCTAGAAATGGTTGTGTGTGAAAATCCCAGTAACTGAGCAGATTGTGAAATACTCAGACCGGCCCGTCTGACACCAACAACCATGCCACGCTCAAAATTGCTTAAATCACCTTTCTTTCCCATTCTGACATTCAGTTTGGAGTTCAGGAGATTGTCTTGACCAGGACCACACCCCTAAATGCATTGAAGCAACTGCCATGTGATTGGTTGATTAGATAATTGCATTAATGAGAAATTGAACAGGTGTTCCTAATAATCCTTTAGGTGAATGTATACAGAAATTACATTTATCATTTATCAATCCTTACAGAAAAATATGGTACATGAGAGAAATTGGGCGCAAGAAGCCATATAAGCCATACATTTACAATAAGATCCTCTTTAAATGTGATTGAGAGTCATGGAGCGTAACATGTACAGTAAGAGAGAAAGTGGGAATTTGTAAAGCACTACCCTGGGTGTCAAGGGGCAAAACAAAATCACATGCTTAACTGGATTGATTTAAAAACTAAGTAGTGCCTTACCATTACCGTGGGCTATCTAGCGGTTAGCTCCTGACTCTTAAAAAGGTAAAAAAAGAGCTTTGCCACCAAAGCACATGCAGTCATGAAGCTAAACTAGAATCTGCAGATGTAGATTTTCTGGGACCAGCCTGTGACTACTGCTGATTCACATGCTCCACATTCTGTGTATTTTATTGTTTGGTCTCACCTGAAGAATCAAAAGAGTTGTTTGCAGGTGCCACTGATGTAGATCCAAAGGCTGCATCAAAGTTAGGCTGCATTAGGTTGTTGGGAACAGGAGCTGGTGCCCCAGGAGCAGGACTTGGAGCAATAAAGGCACCCCCTAAACCTTTGTTTAAAAAAAAAAAAAAAATCAGACCTCTGGCTTCCATAAATAGTATGCCTAGTGTAGCTGACAGCAAGTGATGCAACAGCATAATGCTACTGGAAATTTAAACACAGCACTGAATTTGATTGATTAAACTACTTGTTTCAAAATGACACACAGTAGTTAGAACATTTATTTATCAAAAGAGGCATTGTGACCTAAGGGCTTGAAATAGTAAGTTCTCATGTTCAGTCAAGCTGCTTCAGCTCAACTGTGAGAAAACTGTTTAACTTAAAGCATTTGTACTGCCACAGCAAGACTATATATACCATTAGTTTTGAGGCTGTAAAAATAAAAGACAGGAATGTCATAAAAGATGCAATACCAAATAAAGGTTAATTGAATGAGGCAAAGGCAGAAGAGTATTAGCAATGCTGCCTTCATTCTGTTGGACCTGGGTTTATTTTCAGGTGGCATTAGCATGTTCTCCCTGCTTCAGCATGAAATTATGTTCAGTTCAGTTATATCAGTTTTATATGCCATATTAGAAGTGTAATTGAGCAAATATGAAAATTAGGTATATAAAATATTTCAAACAGTACATTTTATGGATAAACTCAAATGAAACATCTCGAGGGACAAGGTTTATACAAAAGAATAAATTCTGTTCTGATTAAAGATGGTGTACTTGTATTCAGAGACACTTAATTCACCGCAGGACCCAGATAAAGGCTAAGCAGTCAATACAATTATAATAAACATGCAGGTAGAATTACCAGACAGCAGGTCAGCGGACGCAGTTGAACTTGGTGCAGCCTGAGTGGTGGGTTGAGGCTCAGCTCCAGAGCCACCAAAAGCATCTGTCAGGTCATCCACAAATGAAGCATGAGGGCAAACAAGGATTCAAATCAGGTTTCCACTTTCCACTAGTAAAATGTTAAACAAACAAATCCATAAAACCAAGCAGGAATTGTCAGTTGCATTCATAAGCCACAGTGCAAAATGCCACACATTAAATGTTACTATTGCAGCTCGTAGCTAACACCTCTTTTACCAAGGTTTTGAAGGTGTCCAATGTCAAGTTCAAGTTCAACTTTTAGTAAGGTTAGATTTTTCAAATTATTATTGCATTTCAACATAAAACTGAGATTGGTTCTCTTCTAGCTTATGATATGAACTTCATGAGATGTTTTGACTCACAATGTTAAAAGCAGAGCTGAAACAATGCAGATGCCATTTTTATAAAATGAACAGCCATGTTCAATTTTATTGCGCATTGTATGAATATATGACTTTTATCTTGTTTAGTTCTCAGCTGTGATTTATAAAAAGCCCTGTTTCTCCAAGATGTACCCATGATGACTGAAAAGAAGAGAAAAGGCAACACTGACCCAGGAGACCCTACATCCCATGGGACACAAGTTCACTTATTAACCTGGATGAAAGGATATTTGGTGCTGTACTAAATCTGCCAATTGATGCTATTTGCCAATATTGGTTAAATATGCTTGATTAACCCCAGCAGCTGAGAGCTCTTAGTGGGAAAGACCGAGGAAAGATGCCATTTAAGTATTAACAGTATGAGAATCTGGTGATTTCCAATAGGAGACCAGGGCTGATCAATTGTCCCAAGTGCAAATGCTGCAGTTTTTGTTGCATATAATTAAAAGACAGGCAGGTCAAGTTTAGTAATAAAAATATGTAAGGTACAGTGATAGATGTATGTCCATAGAAAAGACAGAATACAAAATAAAGCCACATTAGACCAAAGGGCAGCAACACTGGGGCATTTCTAAGACAGCAAGGTTCTCAGAGCAGAAGTTTGACATTGAGAGCAGAAAGAACCAGAAGGGAATTGTGATGTTGGGTTCAGGTAAAGCCTGTGTACTAATTTGAATTGGATATTTCAATGTTGGTGCTGATGAGGGTCATGAAAGACAAGGAGGTGTAAGGAGATCATTTTGCCAAAAAGGCTGAATGATGAGTGTAAGGGCACTGGGTTCTACTACTAATCTAACTGAATATATTTAAAACATTTATATTATAATTCAGTAACTCCAGCATCCTGCAAATTCTGGAGAAAAACAGACCATTTATTGGAACCATACCCACATATTTGTTATGATTAATAGTCGAGCTTACTCAGTGTTTATTGTTGATCTATAAGGCTCAAAATATATAAAATAGCACAATATTTAAACACAATACAGCTGAGAACACAAACATTTTTATTTTTTTATGCATGTGTTATTCTCTCTGGTCATAAAACTAGTTATTGTATATTAATACAAATTAAATTTAGTTACTAGGGTGTTGTACCATGCTAGCCATTATGGATGTAATGAGATAAAAGGTGTCATTTTGCTTGACTTCTCATTACAAATTAAATGGAACATTTTCTTTCTTCCTCTTGGACAGATTTTAATAAGACAGTCCCTCCTATAAAGACTGACCACTGCTCCATATTTTCCTTTGAAATTACAGTTTACCCCTTCTAGACTAATTTAGGAAAGAGGTCTTAATCGGTGGTGCTTTTATTACTGAGAAATATTTGTAATCACAGAGACAATCAGACATGAGGTTATTACTTTTCATATATAATACAGTATAAAACAATCTAAGGCTTTCAGGGTGTTTGTTATGAAAATTATATATTTTTTATTAGGTTTATAAAAACTACTTTAAACACTACCTTGAAAGCCTTAAATTTAGATAATCTCAGCTGTCAGTTATCCCACATTTTGCGCCTTCTTTTGATTTTTTTATATCTTTAATGAAATGTAAGAACATCATGTACAAGAATACAGCTTTATTATTTAACATATATGCCACCCGCCCTTCACCTTAGCCAAATGTCATTTTGCAGCAAACTGAAACATTCCTCAGAGAGATCATACTTTAGTTATTCTGAGGAGTGAAACATCAGACATGTCCGATGGCAGCTAATGGCAAAATGTATGAAAGACAGAGCTGAAAGGATTATAGCTCAGCAATGCTTTTGAAAATGTTTAAGAAAATACTGTAACTATGACTGTTCTTGGACATGTCTTACTATGCTCAATTTATAAAACATAAATAGATACCCCTAGGCTTTTATAACTAAATTTTGAATTCAGTAGATAAGAAATTATGAAGAACCATTTAAAGAAAATTAAAACGCAGTGAGAAATGCAAAACACAACTCACAAGTGAGACTATTAAATGTTTTAGTGGCAGTACTAGTAATAGCAACATTAAATCTGATGGTTTCTTAATAATACAGTAAATACAAAATTATAAAACAAATATTTTAAGGAAAAATTACTTGCTTTCTATACAATTTGTTAACTTTCAAAGGAATTTTCAGTTTATGTTAACATACCAGATTTAATTAAAAATAGTATTTAAGAGTGAAAAAGATATTGTCTTTCTATCTTTATTATATTGTTAAAAATGCAAGTATTCACTTCTTGCCCTGGCCAATAATTGGTTTAGGTGTGTAACACAAATTACATCATGATTTCCTTAGCTTTAGTTTCATCAGCTATTTATATCTAATCACTGCAAATTCTGGAAAGGTTTTCCTTTGTGAAGGGTTACTCCAGCCATATACTTTTAATCCAGAAACTTCACGAACATTTCATTTAGGTAGGGGCCTGGGGCCTCATTTATATTTTTATTAAGTTTGCATACGCACGAAAAGAGGATTGAAATGTGTGTATGGAATTTCCCACGCAAATACCATAATTTATAAAAGAAAACTTAATGAGAAAGCTTGCATATACTGTATTTATGGTAGCTCTGACCTATAAGCAACATTTTAGAGAAACTGAGAAATAATGATCTCCTTGATCAAGCAGGGAAATCTAGCCCAATCAGCTAAATGACAAATCACATGCATAATAATAAATCTGTTGACGTGACATGATTTATGATGTATAGACTGTATTTTAGTTCCCATTTAAGAGGGTCAATGCTGCATATCCCTAAAGTCAGTTTATATCAGCTACCTTTAGTCACTCCTCAGGGATCTGGCTGATAGGGTAGGAATGTCTTGTTCAAACTTTAGTTGTGTCATTCTCACTGTGCTGGAAGCCATTAACCGATTGGAAGGGAACTACATCCAGTTTTTGTATGGTATGGGTGTACATACATGACACAAGGCATGTTTTTCCAAACATAAAAAGGCAACTGGCAGTAGTGTCCAGTTCTATCATAATCAGGGCAATTTACTGCATTCATATTGCAATATGGGAACCAAGCAAGAATAACACTGTTTTTGCCAACTGTGAGCAGCAACATTCCAACAAGTCATCTGTAATGCCAAGGTATGACTGATAAACCTGGTAGCTTAATGGCCTGGGTCAACTAATGATTCATTTATTTTGAGGCAAAGTAGCTTTGGCAGATGGTGTTTTCCCTGACTCCTAGAATGCAGAGGGGAGACATTATAAAGTTGTACATGATCTTGCACTCTCAATTGAGGAATAAAGTCCGATATTCTTGAATGCAGGTTGTGGGGTCTTGATTTGTCAGGTGGGAGGGCTGCTCTACCTGCCAATGAAAGTCTGCAGCATTGTGATTTCATATGTGTGAGACTGCTTAGCATCAAGGCACATTCAAGCACACTTATTTACAAGATGATTGTAATTTATAAAGGTAAACTACGAAGAAATGTGATTATGTTAGGTTTCAAAAATCTGAATTTTTATGGCATAAGCATTTCACTGTGTTTTGGTGTCTGCATATTTTCATGATTAAATCCTTGCAAAGATTTGTAAATGAGACTGCAGGTCTTCATGTTTGGGTCACTTCCTTGATACAAGGCTACTGATGACTGTCGTTTAGGTTTTCTTCAAACCTTTTTCCTATATTTTGCACATCCACTTTTATTCCACATATCTCAAAGTTTTCAGGACCCTGACAAACAGATGCATCTCCACAACACGGTACTGTCACAACCATACTTTACAGTAGGAATAATGCTCTACAGATATAGTGTTGATATCTATAAGTAATCTGCAAAGGACAGTTAAGACCACAATTTGACAGTCCTTTTGGTTTCCCTTCATCTCAGAAAAAAAACAAACTGGGTTCTGGATATGTGCTCATATATTGAGGTTGTCTCTGTTCACACAAAAGCCACTAGAGGTAAAACATAAATTTAGACTGGCCAAAGAAAATAGTTTTTATTCAGGTAAAACAACAGCCAAGATACTGAATGTGACTGTATGAGTCCCATAATGAAAGAGTTAGAGAAATGCTCTAATCCAAGAAAAACAATCTTGCTTTAGATAATTCATCAATAGGCCAAGTCACTGAAATGGTGAAAAAATTTTTTACAGCAGCTAACAGCCATACTTGAGTAAAATTTTAGAGACTTTTCTGCAAAGTAACTTAGTAAGTTAAAATTTGTATATGAGAAAACTAAAGTAGAATTTTTAAAGTAACTGATGAAATGCAGAATCTCTCTGTTTGCGTAAATTGTCAAAGTTCTTACAAAACTAAAACAATTCAGATCTTCTTTTTGTGTGTGAGGGATCTAACAGGAGAGGTGAACAGCCTTTCTCCACTTTAAGAAGGCGCTAATCCATTCCATTGAACACCTTCTTAAAAAATGACATGGAAAACATTTTTAACATTTTTAAGCATTCCCTGGCCCCAACATTTGGCTCCTACTTTTAACTACATGTATTTAGACAGAATTAGTTTAATAATAACATCAGTCGTTAAAACAAACCCTGATAAGAAATTGTCCTATACTAAATAACTTTTAATAAAGCTCTTTATTAAGACTCTACCACTTCTGGTCTCAAATTGAAAGTGAACACCCTTTCAGGTTTTCTTGGCCTTTTCAAACTGTTTAACAAACTGTTTTGGACATGTAATGCCTTAAAGACAACGTGAGAGGGCATGAACAACACACATGACAAGGTGAGTGAACTACTGCACATGAATGCGCAAGCCCACCTCATTGCAGCCTTGTGGATCAAGCCCTACCCCATTTTGCAGGCTGCTATAAATACATTGGCTGACCACCACAGAATATTGCATATCACCACCCTAGAATATAAATCCCAGCCCCATTGCAAAGGCTGCTGTGAGATGTACTTGCAATGACTGCAAAGATGATTGGGTGTTAGCATGAGTAGCCCACTTTTAATTCTTCGTATAGTTACATTTTCATAAGCAGTTGTTCCAAAATCAAGGGAAACCTGTGCCTTACTTTACATAGCCTATTTGTTTTCTTGTTTAATAATACAATAATGAATGCTTCTAGCAAAACATATCAGAAAAAATTAGGCATTTGCTTTTGAAAATGTGGCGATATAAAAGTGAAAGTAGACAAAAAGGTTTACACTCCCGTAAAATGTGAATATTCTCAAAATATACTGAAGAACAGAAATGAAGTATTTGTACTTTATTAGTATACAGGTACAACATTGACTTTGCTATTTCTCTTCTTGTGTGCGTATGTCTGTGTGTGAGTTTGTGACTTGGAAGATCTGATGCAGCATGGTGACTAAACAGCACTCTTTTCAAGGACAGTCTGTGGGTAGTATTGTAGGCCATAATGCAGGGATTTTGCAAGGTCCCCCAAAGTTAGAAGCATGCAAAACAATAGAGTCCATCACAGGCCACATACAAACACTAGGGACAAACCCACAAAGCCACAGAGGAGATTTACCAAACTCCACATAGACCATAACTGGCTCAAGGATTCATCTACCACCACTGTTAATCATTGCATCATCATGCTGCCCATTGCCATTGCTTAAGTTCATATATTTCACACTATACACATTACCTATACTGATAAATGCATTTATAATGTCTTTGTCATTTTTTATGATTTGAAAAACCATATACTTTGAGTTTTTCTCCACCAATCGCATTCATGGTCATTGGTGAATCTAAAATTGCCCAATGTAAGTCTAGGTCTGTGTGCGAGTGGTCACCCATACACAGTAGTTAACTGCCTCACTTGATGCTACCAGTGTCAGCTTTGTCTCCTGTGAGCCTGATTTAGACTGAGCAGGTTAAAGAAAATGATATTATATTAAGCTACATGATCAAAAGCAAATTGACTTACTTGACAAAATTAGTGGTGCTCACACTTGAACTGTCCCTAATCACTAAACAAAGTGTGTATTTTCACTGCAAAGGTACATGTAAAAACTAGACAAAAACTTTAAGTGGGAGTTGTATGTAGCAAAGAATTCTGCCAAAGGTGTGAGAAAAATTTACCTGAGAAGATTTCTTAAAAGTAAACCAAATAATTGTAAATACAAATTTTTGGATAAAGCAATAATTCTTAAAATAAGGAAAGCTGGACTTAATATCATGGCTTAAATACTTTTCGTTTACCTAGATTTCATTTTTTGCAGTGTTCAGATGAAAGGAGTCTAATTTGGGGAAATGACCCAGAGTTGATAAAATATAGTGTAAGGTAATCTATACTAATAAAAGGCAAAGCCCTCACTGACTCACTCACTCACTGACTGACTGACTCACTCACTCACACAAAAGTTGGGCAGGTTTTCATTTAGAAATTCTACGCGTGATGGTCATAACTGGAACCTATTTTTTCGTCCATATACTATAATAGACTTCTGCTCGATGGCCTCCCACGTAATTTAGTACCTGCCCATATAAGGCCGTCCGTCAGCGGCAATCCAATAGAAACACTGCCGCTAAATATTCACGGGTGAAGGACTGTGATTATGCAGACAAAGATGAGATGGTCAGGGTGGTGTTTGGCACAAACTCAGCGAAACTGCGAGAGAAACTTTTAAGTGCTGGGTCTTAGCGAACATTAAATACAGCTGTGGACATCGCACGAGATGGCACCAGCACAGCTGGGAACCTTCGATGCATGTACACCGAGCGGCTCACATGAACTGATGCAGTGCACAGACAAAAAGCAACAGTTCCAAAGAGTGCTGAACAAAAACCGAATTACACAATTGAGAAGGAAGCAAAAAAATATGAAGCGTGTGACACATACAAACATATTCATAAGTACAGCTACTGCGGAAACAAAGCACACGGTGGAAAAAGTCAATGTCCAGCTAAAGGAAGACAGTGTAAAAAAAAACCCATGCATGCAGTGTGTCACGTCTCAGATAAAGAGGAAGACGAGCCGTTTATTGATGCAGTAAGAAACGAATCGTGAATGAAACCTGTTATCTTTACAACGATTCACAAACACAGAATGTAACTTGAACACAACACATCCAACATATACGAACCTGATTGAAAGAAATAATGATAATCAAATCCTTGATGACAGCAACACTCATAACACTCACAAAACAATTACTGTATATTGACAATCATGTTACATTATTTTTAAAATGTTCCCTTTTCTTTTTCATAACTTCTTTAACACACTACTTCTCCGCTGCGAAGAGGGGTATATATACCCCGATCTACATACTCTCAAATAGACAAACCACACGCCGTGGCGCAATGGAAGAGGCTTCGCCTCTAGCGCCGACGACCGAGGTTCGATTCCCGAAAGGGGGTGCACGGAGTATGTACGCCTGATGACCCCAAAATTAGGGCGAAACACGTGTTGCGTACTCTTTGCATTATTTCACATAAAACAATTTCAATATATATATACATACATATATATACACACACATACATATATATCAGCGCTTCCTGATTCATTTTACCCTCGCATCCCCTTGGTTTGAGATGTATGAAAAAATATTCGGTTAACGCAGAAAGACAGATCACCAATTAAAGCTTTATGAATAATGGATACTTTATTCGCCATCAATAATTGTTTTGGTAAAACCATACTCACTGTTATCTTTAGATGAACGGTAAAATAGTAAGAGCGATCAAGTTCTATTTAGTGGACACAAATATCTTTGGTTGGAATGTAAGGCGAATTTACTCTTTACATTTTTATAGTGAAGAAAAATTTATGCAATGATGCCTACATTTAACTTACATTCCTACCAAAGATATTTATATATACAGTGGTGTGAAAAACTATTTGCCCCCTTCCTGATTTCTTATTCTTTTGCATGTTTGTCACACAAAATGTTTCTGATCATCAAACACATTTAACCATTAGTCAAATATAACACAAGTAAACACAAACTGCAGTTTTTAAATGATGGTTTTTATTATTTAGGGAGAAAAAAAAATCCAAACCTACATGGCCCTGTGTGAAAAAGTAATTGCCCCCTGAACATAATAACTGGTTGGGCCACCCTTAGCAGCAATAACTGCAATCAAGCGTTTGCGATAACTTGCAATGAGTCTTTAACAGCGCTCTGGAGGAATTTTGGCCCACTCATCTTTGCAGAATTGTTGTAATTCAGCTTTATTTGAGGGTTTTCTAGCATGAACCGCCTTTTTAAGGTCATGCCATAGCATCTCAATTGGATTCAGGTCAGGACTTTGACTAGGCCACTCCAAAGTCTTCATTTTGTTTTTCTTCAGCCATTCAGAGGTGGATTTGCTGGTGTGTTTTGGGTCATTGTCCTGTTGCAGCACCCAAGATCGCTTCAGCTTGAGTTGACGAACAGATGGCGGACATTCTCCTTCAGGATTTTTGGTAGACAGTAGAATTCATGGTTCCATCTATCACAGCAAGCCTTCCAGGTCCTGAAGCAGCAAAACAACCCCAGACCATCACACTACCACCACCATATTTTACTGTTGGTATGATGTTCTTTTTCTGAAATGCTGTGTTCCTTTTACGCCAGATGTAACGGGACATTTGCCTTCCAAAAGTTCAACTTTTGTCTCATCAGTCCACAAGGTATTTTCCCAAAAGTCTTGGCAATCATTGAGATGTTTCTTAGCAAAATTGAGACGAGCCCTAATGTTCTTTTTGCTTAACAGTGGTCTGCGTCTTGGAAATCTGCCATGCAGGCCGTTTTGCCAGTCTCTTTCTTATGGTGGAGTGGTGAACACTGACCTTAATTGAGGCAAGTGAGGCCTGCAGTTCTTTAGACGTTGTCCTGGGGTCTTTTGTGACCTCTCGGATGAGCCGTCTCTGCGCTCTTGGGGTAATTTTGGACGGCCGGCCACTCCTGGGAAGGTTCACCACTGTTCCATGTTTTTGCCATTTGTGGATAATGGCTCTCACTGTGGTTCGCTGGAGTCCCAAAGCTTTAGAAATGGCTTTATAACCTTTACCAGACTGCTAGATCTCAATTACTTCTGTTCTCATTTGTTCCTGAATTTCTTTGGATCTTGGCATGATGTCTAGCCTTTGAGGTGCTTTTGGTCTACTTCTCTGTGTCAGGCAGCTCCTATTTAAGTGATTTCTTGATTGAAACAGGTGTGGCAGTAATCAGGCCTGGGGGTGGCTACGGAAATTCAACTCAGGTGTGATACACCATAGTTAGGTTATTTTTTAACAAGGGGGCAATTACTTTTTCACACAGGGCCATGTAGGTTTGGATTTATTTTCTCCCTAAATAATAAAAACCATCATTTAAAAACTGTATTTTGTGTTTACTTGTGTTATATTTGACTAATGGTTAAATGTGTTTGATGATCAGAAACATTTTGTGTGACAAACATGCAAAAGAATAAGAAATCAGGAAGGGGGCAAATAGTTTTTCACACCACTGTATGTATATATATATATATATATCTATACTAATAAAAGGCAAAGCCCTCACTCACTCACTCACTCACTCACTCACTCACTCACTCACTGACTCACTCACTCACTGACTCATCACTAATTCTCCAACTTCCCGTGTGGGTGGAAGGCTGAAATTTGGCAGGTTCATTCCTTACAGCTTCCTTACAAAAGTTGGGCAGGTTTTATATCGAAATTCTACGCGTAATGGTCATAACTGGAAGCAGTTTTTCTCCATTTACTGTAATGGAGATGAGCTTCAACGCCGTGAGGGCGGAGTTTCGTGTGACATCATCACGCCTCCCACGTAATCACGCAGTACATAGAAAACCAGGAAGACCTCAAAAATGCGCTGAAGAAAACATGCATTATATAATTGAGAAGGCAGCGAAACAATAAGAAGTGAGCGAGTGACATATACAACCATATTCATGAGTTCTGCTACTTCGGAAACAAAGCACGATGTAAACCTACACTTTAAATTAAGTTCATAGACAGGCTGCCGCTGGCGTTTGTAATTTAGTGCCTGCCCATATAAGGCCGTCCGTCAGCGGCAATCCAATAGCAAACTGCCACGGGTAAATATTCACGGGTGAAGGACTGTGCTTATGGAGAGGAAGATGAGATGGTCAGGGTGGTGTTTGACACAAACTCAGCGAAACTGCGAGAGAAAGTTTTAAGTGCCAGGACTAAGGTAACATTAAATACAGCCACGGACATAGCAACCTTCGATGCATATACACCGAGCGACTCACGTGAACTGACGCAGTGCACAGATAAAAGGCAACAGTTCCAAAGAGCGCTGAACAAAAACCGAATTACACAATTGAAAAGGCAGCAAAAAATATGAAGCGTCTGATAAGCATATTCATAAATCCAGCTACTGCGGAAACAAAGCACACGGTGGAAAAGTCAATGTCCCGCTAAAGGAAGACAGTGTAAAAAAACCCGTGCATGCAGTGTGTCAGGTCTCAGATAAAGAAGAAGACGAGCTGTTTATTGATGCAGTAAGAAACGAATCGATGAAAGAAACCTGTCATCTTTACAACGATTGACAAACACGGAATGTAACTTGAACACAACACATCCTACAAATACGAGCCTGATTGAAAGAAATAATGATAATCAAATCCTTGATGACAGCAACACTCAGTAACACTCACAAAACAAATACTGTATATTGACAGTCATGTTACGTTATTTTTAAAATGTTCCCTTTTCTTTTCTAGCTTTTTTAACACACTACTTCTCCGCTGCGATACGCGGGTATATATATATATATATATATGTATATATATATTCTGATCTACATACTCGAATAATGGACACTTTATTCGCCATCAATGATTGTTTTGGTAAAGCCATACTCAGTGTATTCATTAGATGAGCGGTAAAAAGTAAGAGCGAGGGGAGGATGACTCATTGAGGCATGCAGGCTGTAGTGCGCGTCAACTCTATCTGAATTGCGCGATCACATTTGAAAAAATATATCTTTTCAAGTTCTATTTAGTCCATATGTGTAAAACTCAAGGGCCGCGGGCCACATCCGCCCGCGTAATTATATCCGCCCGAGATCATTTTATATACTGTATTATTGTTATTAATGGCCCGGGTATATGAAGCGCTGGTAACACAATAAACTACAGATCCCATAATGCAGCGCTTCAGCTGCCTTGCCAACACTTACCGCGTTAATCAAGTCTACCTTATGATGCTGCAAGTTATTGCGAAGCTAGAGTTATTGCGCACTGAGTTTGCCGCGCTTTGGTGACTTTGAAGAACAAAAAAAGTCCGTCTACATGCGGCTCGAACCTTGTGCATGTTTGGTAGCACATATCTGTGTGAGAAGCTCCTCTCAGTGATAAAGACTAACAAAACAGCACACAGGAGTCGCCTCACTGATGAGCACCTACAATCCATCCTGAGAATCTCCACAACACAGAACCTCACACCAAACAGAAACGAACTTGTGGCCAAAAAAAGATGCCAGGCGTCCAGCTCTAAAATGACATATGAGCAAAGACAACTGAATGATTTGATTTGTTATTGCACGTAAGAGCGGGAGTCAACCGTTTTAACAAACAGCGTATTGCACTGATACGAAATAGCTGTGTGTGTATATATGTAGATATGTATGTATATGTATATATATGTTTATATATGTGTGTGTGTATGTATGTATATATATATGTATTTGTGTGTATATATGTGTGTGTATGTATGTATGTGTGTGTATATATATATATATATATATATATATATATATATATATATATATATATATGTTTATGTGTGTGTGTAAATATATATATATATATGACAACAACACTCATCACTCACAACAGTGACAAAACAATTACATTGACAATCAGGTTACGTTATTTTCAAAATGTTTCCTTTTCTTTTTCATTGCTTCTTTAACACACTACTTCTCCTCTGCGAAGCTTGGGTATTTTGCTAGTATATATATATATGTGTATGTATATATATATATGTGTATGTATATTTATATATATATATATATATATATATGTTTATATATGTGTGCGTATGTATATATATAGATGTATTTGTGTGTATATATGTGTGTGTATGTATGTATGTGTGTATGTATATGTATGTGTGTACATGTAGATATGTATATATATGTATATATATGTGGATGTATGTGTATATACACTGCTCACAAAAATTAAAGGAACACATTAGATACATCAGATCTTAATATGAAGTTGGATATCTATACAAGTAACGACAGGGCAATGTCTTAGGAACACAAGGATGCCAAGTCTTTTAATGGAAATAAAAGTTTTCTGCCTACAGAGGGCTCAATTGTGTAGACACCCTAACATCAGAGTGAAATGAAGATGTGGCAGGCTAGTCCATTTTTCAAAAACTTAATTTCTGCTACTCAAAATGCTTTTCAGTATCTTGCGTGGCCCCCACGAGCTTGTATGCATGCTTGACAATGTCGGGGCATGCTCCTAATGAGACGACGGATGGTGTCTTGTGGCATTTCCTCCCAGATCTGTATGAGGGCATCCCTGAGCTGTTGTACAGTCTGAGGAGCAACCTGGCGGCGCCTAATGGACCGAAACATAATGTCCCACAGATGTACTATTGGGTTTAAGTCAGGGGATCGTGAAGGCCATTCAATTGTTTCAATTCCTTCATCCTCCAGGTACTGCCTGCATACTCTTGCCACATGAGGCTGGGCATTGTCGTGCATTAGGAGGAAACCAGGACCTACTGCACCAGCGTAGGGTCTGACAATGGGTCCAAGGATTTCATCCTGATACCTAATGGCAGTCAAGGTGTCCTTGTCTAGCTTGTAGAAGTCTGTGCGTCCCTCCATGGATATGCCTCCCCAGACCATCACTGACCCACCACCAAACCGGTCATGCCGAATGATGTTACAGACAGCATAACATTCTCCATGGCTTCTGCAGACCCTTCAATGTCTGTCACATGTGCTCAGGGTGAACCTGCTCTCATCTGTGAAAAACACAGGGTGCCATTGGTGGACCTGACAATTCTGGTATTCTATGGTAAATGCCGATGGAGCTCCACTGCACTGGGTTGTGAGCACAGGGCCCACTAGAGGACGTTGGGCCCTCAGACCACCCTCAAGAAGTCTGTTTCTGATTGTTTGGTCAGAGACATTCACACCAGTGGCCTGCTGGAGGTCATTTTGTAGAGCTCTGGAAATGCTCATCCTGTTTCTCCTTGTCCAAAGGAGCAGATACCAGTCCTGCTGATGGGTTAAGGACCTTCTATGGTCCTGTCCAGCTCTCCTAGACTAACTGCCTGTCTCCTGGAATCTCCTCCATGCCCTTGAGACAGTGCTGGGAGACACTGCAAACCTTCTGGCAATGACACACATTGATGTGCCATCCTGGAGAAGTTGGATTTCCTGTGCAACCTCTGTAGGGTCCAGGTTTCGCCTCATGCTACCAGTAGTTAAACTGACCATAGCGAAAAGCAAAACTAGTGAAAAAAAATCTGAAAGAAAAGATGAGGAGGGAAAAATGTCAGTGGCTTCCAACTGTTAAACCATTCCTGTTTTGGGGGTCATCTCATTGTTGCCCCTCTAGTGCACCTGTTGTTAATTTCATTAACAGCAAAGCAGCTGAAACTGATTAACAACCCCCTGTGCTACCTAACTGACCAAATCAATATCCCAGAAGTTTCATTGACTTGATGGTATACTCTGATTAAAAAGTGTTCCTTTAATTTTTTTGAGCAGTATATATATATATATATATATATATATATACATACACACACACACACACACACACACACACACACACATACACTCACCTACAGGATTATTAGGAACACCATACTAATACGGCGTTTGACCCCCTTTCACCTTCAGAACTGCCTTAATTCTACGTGGCATTGATTCAACAAGGTGCTGAAAGCATTCTTTAGAAATGTTGGCCCATATTGATAGGATAGCATCTTGCAGTTGATGGAGATTTGTGGGATGCACATCCAGGGCACGAAGCTCCTGTTCCACCACATCCCAAAGATGCTCTATTGGGTTGAGATCTGGTGACTGTGGGGGCCATTTTAGTACAGTGAACTCATTGTCATGTTCAAGAAACCAATTTGAAATGATTCGAGCTTTGTAACATGGTGCATTATCCTGCTGGAAGTAGCCATCAGAGGATGGGTACATGGTGGTCATGAAGGGATGGAAATGGTCAGAAACAATGCTCAAGTAGCCTGTGGCATTTAAACGATGCTCAATTGGCACTAAGGGGCCTAAAGTGTGCCAAGCAAACATCCCCCACACCATTACACCACCATCACCAGCCTGCACAGTGGTAACAAGGCATGATGGATCCATGTTCTCATTCTGTTTACGCCAAATTCCGACTCTACCATTTGAATGTCTCAACAGAAATCGAAACTCATCAGACCAGGCAACATTTTTCCAGTCTTCAACTGTCCAATTTTGGTGAGCTTGTGCAAATTGTAGCCTCTTTTTCCTATTTGTAGTGGAGATGAGTGGTACCCGGTGGGGTCTTCTGCTGTTGTAGCCCATCTGCCTCAAGGTTGTGCGTGTTGTGGCTTCACAAATGCTTTGCTGCATACCTTGGTTGTAACGAGTGGTTATTTCAGTCAAAGTTGCTCTTCTATCAGCTTGAATCAGTCGGCCCATTCTCCTCTGACCTCTAGCATCAACAAGGCATTTTTGCCCACAGGACTGCCGCATACTGGATGTTTTTCCCTTTTCACACCATGCTTTGTAAACCCTAGAAATGGTTGTACGTGAAAATCCCAGTAACTGAGCAGATTGTGAAATACTCAGACCGGCCCGTCTGGAACCAACAACCATGCCACGCTCAAAATTGCTTAAATCACCTTTCATTCCCATTCTGACATTCAGTTTGGAGTTCAGGAGATTGTCTTGACCAGGACCACACCCCTAAATGCATTGAAGCAACTGCAATGTGACTGGTTGATTAGATAATTCCATTAATGAGAAATTGAACAGGTGTTCCTAATAATCCTTTAGGTGGGTGTATATATATATATATATATATATATATATATATATATATATATATATCTATATATATATATATATATATATATATATATGACAGCAACACTCATCACTCACAACAGTGACAAAACAATTACATTGACAATCATGCTACGTTATTTTCAAAATGTTTTTTTTTTCTTTTTCATTACTTCTTTAACACACTACTTTTCCTCTGCGAAGCGCAGGTATTTTGCTAGTTATAGATAAATTTCCTGAAATATAATTTTTTGCTAAGGTTTAGTGAAGGTACACATGACCTAGTTGCTTTTAAATAAGCAAATGTAACAAAAAAGCTGCTAATTGTAACATTCATTTCTTACAAGGAAAATTCAAAGCAAGTAATTAAGTTAGCGACTAACTACACTGCATAACCATGAAATTACATAACAGGTCTCTAAATATTTTTGAAGGGCTATTTTTTCTCAGCTTAGAGATGTGGCACATTTTCAGATGACTTATCCTGTATTCCTCAATCAAAATAGATCTTGAATATTTACTATTGTTGAGGCAAATATATTGGCATGTAAATGTGCTGCATCTCTGTTCTGAAGAAAAATCCTCAAGGTCACAATTTGAATTGCTTGCAGTTTGCAAAATGATAGTCTTTAAGCCATAAGCCTAGTTCTTTATTTCTCCGCCAGTTAATGAAAATGAATGAAATAATCTCAGCAAATATGGCACAGAATATTTCACATTTGTTGAAGTCAGCTTCAATATTTTTCTATAGAAAAGCAAAATTGGAATCTGAAAGTATAAAATGTAGTAAAAAAGAGCTCAGTGGTTACTGGGTGTCTCTTTACATATTTGGAAAATAAAAGCATTTCATTTTGTCTGGGGCTAATATGCAATAGCGTTTCTGTGAAAGATTCAAGCTTGTAAAAGTAATCCCTGACTCAATTTATCATGTAATCCTAGTGGGGAAGTTCTGAAAGGGGACTGCATAGGCTTCTACTGAGCTCTACAGTATAATGGAGGTAAGAGGAAATGTCATTTGCGTTATCTGCATTAACTGATAAAAACCATTATGCCTGGACAACAAAGGAAAAACAGATGTTTATTAATTTATTACAATTTCTGTGTATGGTGCACAAAACCCTAAAATACTACTGTATATTTGAACCTTTCTTCTTATGGAACAACATCCCCCATTACTGATTACCCATGAGAACTTGTAATCTGATTTTTGCAATACTGCAAATTGACATGACAAAACTACTCAATGTTTCCATGTTCAACAAATCTATGAGTAGATCTTGCAGATTCTAATCAAAATAAATAAACTACATATTAAATCTCAGATAGAGCTTTTAATTTATCAATCACTCTATTCTACATCCAAGCCCACACCCATGGTCATGAGCTCTAAATAGTAACCAAAAGAATAAAATCCGTAGTGCAAACAACCAAAATGAGGTTTATGTTAAGGATTTCTGGCCGCAGTATCACTAATAGGGTAAGGAGCTCAGCAGTACCAGAGGCCCAGAGAAAAACACTGTTTCCTCTGGATCAAGTAGAGCCTGTTGAAGTGATTTGTGCATTTAGTCAAGATGTCCCCCCAGAAACCCCCTGTAAGGGTTGTCCCATCCACAACCCACTGGCATAAAATCCAGAGTCAGGCCAAGAACACTTAAGAGTGATTATTATATCTCTCTTCTGGCTTGGGAGCTCTGGAAATTTCCTCGGAAGGGCTGGAGGAAGTTACTAGGGTTGGGGTGGTCTGGTTACTGTCAGCATATAGCCAACATCAACCTTGACAGGAATTAAAATGATGACAAAAATATTGATGATAATAAATAAAATCAAATAAAGAAAATGAGAAATATCACTAATACAGTAACACTTCCCAAGGTCCCCTAGACTAGACAGACCTAATCATTTTAGTACAACTGACAATGTATGCTGGTGTTTGGTAGGTGCTTCTTGATGTAATGCTGTGTCTCCTGAATGGGGGCAGCGAATACAAAAAGGTGCCAAAACAGAGACAGAGCAGAAATACCCTGCTATTGGAAACACAAATGCATATCTGATATATTTCACTATGTTGTTTCATTTTTAAAAAATAAACGTGGAAAAAAAAAATTTGGGTAAAAAAATATTCACTTAAACAATAGCTTATGTGGTCTGATGTACACCACTGTATCATTCTCACACTTTTTACAGAGTATTTTCTCAGGGTCAAGAACACTATGCATTTGTCATGTATACGTAATGCATGGCGTTGTTAGAAAAAGTTTTTGAATTAACTTTCAAAGACAAAATACATAACATATAGCCACATAAATACATAAAATATATCTACATATAGTAGCAGTTTTGAAATGGGGTTGATCTACAGTCATAACAGAAATATTCCCACATGTCCAAATATAATTTAACCAAACTTTGCTGTAAACAGGAAAAACATTTTGTTAGTAATTATACAACTCACATTTATATTTACAAGTTTGTTTATTGTAAATTGTATTTTGAATCCATTTAAAAATGAATCAAAATATTGATTAAAAAAAGACAATACATGGACAAATAGCATTGAAAACCTGCAGCAAATGTGGCTAACAAGGGGCAAGCTTGATTCTTAATTCTCTAAGAGATTCACTGGGCTAAGTTCATACTTACAGAGCCCTCTAGTGGCCATATGGTGAGTATTCCACAAATTTTAAATGCATGCAAAACTCTAGCATATTAATGGAACGCAGTAAACCTCTTGCTTGTAAACCAATATGTTAGTTTTATTTTAAATAAAGATCTTGAACTAACTGGGATAATCTTAACACTTTAATATTAACCTGCTATGTTTGACTGTTTTTGAAAAAGCAATAGGATATAAATAGCACATGTAAAGAAGCATTTCATTGTATTAATTATGTGAGAATTTTGATCCTCTGACCCTATGACATGAAATTTAAAAAATAAATAAATAAAACAAAAGGCTTGTCATTACAAGAATGCTTCATTACATGCCATAGTAAAAAATTCACTTAATTTTCACATTATTAAAAAAAACATAAGGTACAACTGATCTTTTCAGAAAACTTGAAGTCCTACTAAAGACATAATTATACCATAACGTTCTCAAACTAGCATAATCCAGTCCAGGATTGCTGGACTTGTAAAATGTAAAAATACTATGGAATACATTAGATGCCTTTAGAGCGTTACGACTTAATATATACAGTACAAAAATACATTTGGGTTCCACATTCCAAGAAAAAGCACTCAGATAAGTCCAAGAGGTAACCGCAAAAATGTTCACTGTATGTTTATCACGTACCCCCAAAGAGATCAAGGACATTTGCAGCATCTGGCTTTGCAGGAGAAGCTGCAGGAGCTGGTGTTGGAGTAGAAAATGCATCCACTGCAGATAATTGTAGACAAAATACAAGAAATAAAGTCACAAACGTGTTATAATTTTGAGAACATAGCCTAAACTAACTGACTATTCTGATTAAATAATAATGAAACATCTTTTAAATATCAAAATAAAATAGTCGAGTCAAGTAAATTAACTGCATCTCAACTTTCAGTGTTTCTTTCTTAACCAAGGACAAAATATACTAAAAACTTGGTAGCTTTACCTGTGAATTGTTCTTTTTTTTTTAGAAGTATGTACTAATCCAGATGCTCAGATGAGACATGTAGTTCTTTATTCCAGTCTCCATTGTTACTGTTTTCACACTTAGCTTAATTTATATTATGTACGTGTTTGTGTCTATTTTAAAGTGCATTTAAAAATCATTCAGAAAAAATTTCTAGCAGTAGCCAGTCTCTTTCCTATCACACAAAACTCTCTTAATCAATCATGTCTCCTTCAGTAAAGGTGAGTGGTTGTTTTCCATTTCAAAACATGTTAGCTTGATTTTGTTAAATTCAGGTGCAGGAAAATAAAAGAAAGATTATCATCAATTATCATTAAAACTGGAGTCTTTTTAACTAAAGGCTAGTGTAAAATATCTTCTCCTTTTAAACATTTTCTCCACTTCTCTCAAACATTGTGTGCACCGATTGGCCACTTTTTTTGGATAATCTTATCTAATAAGCAAGTCCCCTAATCATCTTCAAAACAGAATTAATTAATTGGTCCAGAGACTTCAGTCTTTAAAAGTGCGGTACAGGGATGCTGAACCATGATAACTTTAAGATTTGTTGACCACGAAGGCCATTGCACTAAACTAAATTCACAATAATCTCTAAAATAAATTCACATTTCAATGTGGGATACTGCTGCCATGAAGAGATGCACCTGATTGAGAGTACTTTTTTAAATATCTAAAAAGCCTTACTCATGGCAAAGGTACTACCAAAATGTGCCCCACACCCCTGCACCACTAGACACACATCCTGCATCGAAGTATACCCAGAGGAAGGATACATGGACTTGTGGAATCAGCAAAAATAGGCCAGGCTAATTTTTTTCAGTTATCCAGTATCACATTTGTGTTGCATAGCTCACAAAACTGCACCTTCATGTTTCTGGAGCAGATCTTGATTGGGATATCAAGTACAATATCCCATCTATGGCAAAATGTCACAAGTTGTGAATTCTGGTACAGAATATTTCAGCGCCATTTATAGTATGCTATTAAGTGTATGACTATAGCTTGACTGTTATTCTGTATAAGTCATACCAACCTTATGTGCTCACTTCATCATAAATCTGTTTCTGACCAAAGAGCCATTGATAGCTTAATGTTTTTGGGTGGGTCTTGGTAAACACTTGTGAGACTACTACACATGAAAACTAGTGATGTAGTGGTATTGTTTCTTTTGCCTCCTCGGGTTTCACTTTGACTCCATGATCAAAGGCACTAATTGCTTAAACATGACTATTCTCCATAGACTATACACATATAATGCACTGGTGCCCACTTACCCGATTTACATACCCGACCTGTTTACATACATGAAAGTAACATTCAATAACCAATAGGGGATTCAGATATACTTAATAAGGTGGATACTCGGCATATTGTATATCATACTTCACTACTCAGAGTTGTACTTAATTTTTTATACTGTAAAAGGTTAACATACTGTATTTCCCTAGTTTCATTCTTCCATTTTTCAGTGTAATCTTCACAGTTTCTTTACAAAGATAGATAGCTTGATAGATAGACAGATAGATAGCTTGATAGATAGATAGCTAGACAGATGGCACTTCATTTTTCTATTAGCTTTTTATAGAAGTCAAATAAATATTATAACAAAGAACCATAACCAACCTCAAACACACACCAGAATGACTAAAGATAAAAAAATATATTTTGGACTTGGCTGCTGAATTATCTGCTGATTAATTTTTGGCAAAAAATACTCAGTATTGGTGTGTCAGTGAGTGGTTCTGAAGAATTATTCAAAATGGGACTCCTATTTTCTCCTAGGTTACTACCTCCTGAGGGTCAGAAATGTGTCCCATAACTGAGTCTGCCTTTAAAATTGTTGATTCGGTGACCATCTCCTGAAGTGATGTTACAAATCCATCACAACACAGCATAGAAAATTGTGCTGGCCAAATATATATATTTGCATTTACTTAATTGGCTGACCCCTTTATCCAAGATGACTTAAAACATTTATGATACAGACAGGTCAAGTGATTTGCTCATGGCCACACAGTTTCAAGGCCTTAATCACTACACCACACTGCCTGCCTATATATATATAACATATATATTGTGTAAAGTGATGCATGCAGTTAATGTCAACAAAATAAAATGCACATTGACTGAATGAGTGGTAACCTCCAAAACAGGTTTGAAATGATATAAAAAACAAACTTACAATGAAATATCTGATTTCACAGAAGGTTACATTTCAGTTATGAAAAAGCAGAAGCAATCATACACTAGGATAAAACAAAACAAAAAAAGTGCACTTTTTCTTTAAGTAAGGAGAAACTCACCAGATAAAAGGTCAGCAGACAGAGTACCCTCTGGAGCAGGGGTGACCCCAGGGGGTGGAGGGGAAAATGCATCTTTTGAAGAAGAAAGCAAGCAGAAGGAAAAGAGAGAAAAAAATAGAACGTTTAAAAATCTTGACTGCTTCAGGTGTCAGACCTATTGTGGCAGTTCTTGTGCTGTAATTAAGAAATAACAACAACCAAAAGAGACAAGGAACGTATGACAGTGGAAATTAACTGGTAAAAACAGACACATTTTCAAAGAAAATAAATTCACAAACCAACCACATGGTCCTGTACCTGCTGCAAATAGGTCTATGCTAGGAGTAGCGTCTTGTTTGGGAGCTGTGGAGGCATTTTGCTCAGGCATAGAATCAAATAAATCTACAAACAAGGACACACACACACACAAATGTTTATTTAAAATCAATGCAATTGCAAGTTTGAAAAAAGAGGAAGCAAAAGGAATATTTAAGAAGCAGAAAAAAACCTTTGTACCGTTTGATGAACACTAAATATAAAACATATAATGGAAAACTGCTTTTCTAAAATAAGTATTCTTTACATTTTTTACGAAAATGACCTATTATTTGTCCAACCAGTAGTCTACTTCCATTCGTTCCAGCTGAGTCTTTTTTATTTTGTTTGTGGTTTAAACATAATCTCAACATCTTTGTTACATGTAGTAGTAGTTTTGTTACATGTACAGACTACAGTGAAATTCTTACTCACTTGTCCTACCAAAATGCAACAGGTTGCCAAGTCTCTGGTGCATCAATAAACAAGAATATATTAAAATACACTACTTCATTTTATTTAATAGAAAACACAAATCTGCTCACCACACATGTGTAACCCTGCTTATAGATGCATACCCACCCATGCAAATGAAGAACATACAATGTATTCTTAAAGCCAAGGATAAACTGAATTATGCAATTTAAATCTTTCACAGTGTAGCTTTATAGCATCAGATATTCAACGTTCTCCAAATCAGGTAATAAAAAACACAACTCCTAATCTGAAGTTCCTAATGTTCTAATGTAATGAAGTTTCAGACATCATATCATATGAATAATAAAATGTAATTATTTGCATCGTCACATTGTTTGTTTTTTTTTTGCTGTGCAGCAGCCTAAAACAATGCCACTGTGTCGAGTCTGCTGACACATGGGAGTGAAGCAGATAGCGGGTGTGCCTCAAGCAAAGGGGGTGCAACAGAATCAACACAGAGTGGCCAAAACTGTACATCTGAAACCTCAGCTGGAACCAAAGTCACAAGACATGATGGCTGGCAATGATAAAAGCAAACCTTGTAATGTTTGACCCAAATTTATATTTTTCAAAAAAAAAAAATAATAATAAAGATTTTAACATTTTTCAATTAAAAGTCCAGTGATATTAAAACAACAATGTTAAAAATTTACCCCCAAAGATATCTAGAGCAGGAGGAGCAGGTGTGGTGACAGTAGTAGCAGCAGCAGCATTGCTGACACTGGGAGTTGCAGCAGGAGCAGCCAGAGCTGCACTACTTGTAGGGGTAACTACTGGAACGGTGCTCTCGGCAGGCTTCATAGCAAAAAGGTCCAGCTCTGGAGCAACTTCTGCACTACCTTCAGATGGTGCAAAGGGGTCTTGAGTGGGGTTAGAAAATATGACCAGAGAGGAAGGGAAAGGAGGAGTTTAAATATAACCACAGCAACTAAAGGTGTACAATTCAGAAACACTAAAAATTAAAATAAATAAACAAAATTCAAAGAAATGCATAGTAATGCATGTGGCATCCATTAATGTTTGTCCTGCGGCTCTGGGCCAACACGGATTTAAAGCAGCCTGTAATAAAAAGTAATACTTAGTTGTCAAATTAGCTTTAAATCTGTGTGACTCCAAAAGTATGTGCCATTGGCTTTTTTCTGCAGAATAAACTTAATGTAATGATGTTTCTATTTACAGTCTACTGCAATTCTATGCCTTGTTACCACCCATAGCTCCTAAAACATCAAATGTTCAATTCATTTTAATCTGCACTTTCTGCATCTACCACATTGCCCATTCATATTAACATTTCATATTGGAATTTGGAAATAAAAAAAAGAAACCAACAAATGCAAAACATTTTGTATGAGTTATCTTAGTAGTACTGGAAGGATAACTACATACAGTACAGCACAATTATCATCATTATGAGAATAATAAGTTCAAATGAAAACCCAGTGGGATTGGAATAGCAAGCCTTAAAGATCATGCAGCACACTGAAAGGCAAGATGAAGAAAATGGGGCCCACTACTGAAAAGGAAACTGAAAGAAAAAAAAAATAACACAAGTGCAGAATACTAAAGCAGGCTACAGTAATCTTACGTTTGCTATGTGCAATGAGGTTTACTACCGCAAGGTTTACAGCGTATATGCCAGCACTACTAGAATACAGTAAAATGAATAAAAGAACAAGAAAAAGCAAGTTTCACATTATGACAAGCCAACAAGATGGGACCCACCAGTTCCAGCACATGCGTCAAGCGCAGCTGCAGCAGGGACAGGGGTTTCCGCAGTGACCCCCCCTTCGGCGGTTGTGAGGCCTTCGACAGGAGAGCTCGCAAACGCATCTAGGATGTAGGGTCAATGGAAACAAAATACAATCCAAAAAGAAAAGGAGAGAGGAATGGGAAACGAGAGGGTAAGTGAAAGAAATTAGGAAGAACATAAAAAAAATCAAGGCAAAACAGAAAGTGTTATTGAGTGAGAAGAGATTTGAAAATGGTCAGCATACACAAAAGATGAACTGCAAACAGTTCATCTGAGGCTCATCTGAGGCCTACAGCTGCAGTATGTGCAAGCCTGGTGCAGCTTTGATTGAACTCTCATTCGACTGTCAAGAGCTACGCCTTATGAAGAAGACAGTTCCACCTCTCAATGTGACTTCATAGTAAGGGATCACAATTTTTAGTATCAGTAATGATCAGAATAGATTAGTGTGAAATCAGTATATTGCAGTTGTTGCACGTTTACAGATTTTGCTGTCAAGTTTATTTTCTGAAATTTTCAGAGAAATTCATTTAAATGTTTACAAAATACAAACTAAACTGTCCATTCTTCTAAGATTTAAGATTTTGCTTTCTAAGTCTAAAATATACTCTCAAGCTGAGTGATAACTCAGGACGGACCCCAGTGTGCATAAGTGTATGTAAAACTGTGTGCCCTGTGATAGATTGACTATTTAGTACTTGTCTTGTCCCACTGTGCTCTAACTACTTGTGATCCTGTACTAGAAAAAAAGGGTTCAGAAAGCGGATGAATGGAGAGATGGATGAGAATTACACTGGAATTAAAAACTGCATCAACACTGAGGTAATGCCCATATCACATATTTGTGGATTAAAGGGAAAAGTCAATAACTAAGGGTGTTTTTAAAAGGAGGATCTATTGACCTTTTACCACACTAATTGATGTATAAACTGAGTGTCTTGAATAACTAATGCTGGTTTTCAAAATATTTTTTTTCTATGAAGCCATAATTAGTCTTTGCCTTTGCAAAAGAATAATTAAAAGTATATGAAAAAGTAAATGAAGCAAAAATTTAATAGATCCTCTATTACCGAACTTAAAGGAAGCAAACCTAGTCAACGTGATCCTAATAATGCAACTTAGCATAGAATAATTTGGCCACAATTTAGGGAGTAAGAGCCCATAAGTGCTGCAAGATAGTATTTGTATCTTGGAATTTATCTACCTGAGACAAATAGTCTAGAAAGGGAGAAATTTTAAATCTATTTTGACTACATCTATATGTAGATGTTCTTTGAAAAGACCCCTCATAGCAACAAGAAAACTCATATAGAGCACCCAAAAGAACTCCGGGACCACACCTAAGAATCTCTAGATATTTCTTATTACAGCCAATGGTCATAATTAGCATTACCAGGTAGCCTGAAAAAAAATGGCATTTGTGGTAGTGCAGCCTATTATCGAGCAAGTATTCTGATGTGTATTCATATTTTGAAAGGAAATGTATTTATTAACTTACTAAGAACAAGATAAAGACAAGCACTATGTCACTTAAAAGTACTTAAACATTTAATTGCACAACTGTTGTGTGCTGATACATCAATAATGTAGGATTTCTGAGTTTTATTATTTATTCTAAGTGCAGTATAGGTACATCTAAACTAATCAATTTCTGAAGTTACAGCTTTGTGGATTTTATGCCTATTCTTTGTTTATACTCCAAATGTGTTGGGTATATTCCATTAACAGCCTACTTCAGATATTGTAATATCATTTTTGCCAGTCTGAGATGTGCGCTATGACACAGCCACTTCAAAACACAAATATTTAATTAATATTAATCTATTTGCTATAATTATGACAGTTATTATCATTATGGACAACTCATTTCAACGTGTGATTTGAAAGACTGATCTTCTTCTCCAAATATATCTGACCTGACTCTTAATTCAAAATTCCCTTCAAGAATGAGACTCAGCTAAATAAGCATTCAGGAAATTATCTTTACATATGGCTCCTCCACTCTTTTAGATTGGGGTGCATTTTTCTGCCAAGGTTTACATCCATCTATGCCAAAAATACCAAGGCAATTCTGAGCGATCAGTGGTGGAATCTTTCTGCATGACAATTGTCCAATCTGCCTGGGCACTAGAGGTTTGAATAGAAGTAGAAAAAGCTAGCAGCAGCACTTTCCACTCCATCATCAAAACAACAAACGATGGAAATTTCTTATGTAAGAATTACATAATCAATAAGAATCACAATCCCTCAAATACATTTAGTAAAACTAGTACAATCTTTGTCAAAGAACATTAAACCTGTGTTAGTGATTTATTAAGGTCATTTATACAGGTATTTTCTTTAATTTTATTACTTATCTCTATGTGTATATAAGTATCAAAGCATTTCTTTAGGTTTATGTCAAGAACTGCTTAACACTAAGTCAGGTTTAAATAAGGAAAATTGAATTCCCTGCAATTATTTGTGCATGTGCTTGCTATGCATTTGGCATTCACATCTCACCACATGTGGTGTGGTTTTAGTAGACCTCACAATCTGAATTTATTCATTGTTAAAAAATATTTGACATTCTGGAAGTGAACAGACTAAGAAGCCATATTGCATCCATTTTGCTATGGCCACATCTATGAATCTGTTGCATGTAACACAAAATATATCATTTTGGTTATACAATTTTTTTTCTCAGATATACAGTATAGTATAATACAAATGTATTTAAAATACATCTAAAATTTTGCTTACAGTTAAATATTTCCTAGAACACCACCAACCATCACAGTGGAAGTCAAGCCTTTTACTGTCTTAGTCTCAACATGTTTCAGTTATTATCTACATGACTCAAAACTCCTTTGGCACTTTGTTCTTCAGATGCAGTCTATACTGATTTTTGTAAATAAAGAAATTACAAAAGAAAAGTCTTACTTGTAGTGTGAGCCTCCAGGCTTATCTTTTCAATTAAAGGCAGTATATACTATATAACTTTATACACCTGAAGACTAAACTCATGATGCTGTCATTTATCAAAATCAAGGTAATCAGGTTTTTTTATGTAATGTACAACTGATATGGAAAAAATGTGTCAGGATCTCTATGATTTATTAGCCTTCTTAACATTCATTAAGTGTTAACATTAAGATTAACATTAAGACTCTCTTAGGGAGGCTATCCTTTGGTTTTATCTGAAATGCTGGATGAATTCCGAGCATGCTACCATTTATACAGGCAGTTTGATGATGTCAGACAAATCACATGAATGGCAACAGTGTTTCAAAAATGCTAAAATAATTTGTTTTTGTTTGGCAACCACTACAAAATAGTATTCTGACAGCACATTTTGGTTACATCTTGGATTGGATTTATTTGTAACATTTAATTCTCATGTTTTAACTTTCTTTTTTTCCTAATGATTCATTTGAATTATCATTTTCAAACAATGTTTATTTCCTGCCTCTCAACTCTTTATCTATTTTTCTATTTGAACAAGGTCTAATAAGAACATCATGCTAAATGATGGAGCCATCAGAATGGAGTGACGGCTTCCTGGAATTCAAAAGTTCAAAAAGACCTATTTCTTCTCAAAATAACCATCATTACCAATTTAGAACATTAGATCCTGAATAGGATGAGTCTTGGAAAAAGGTAATGCATAATATAAGCCTTGGGACAAATAGTATGTGAACTTTAAAAGCAGGTATCATTATGAATGAATGTTCGCACAGGAGGCCTGGGATAAATATTTCAAAAACTGTTTATACAAATGTCATAACTTAAAAATATGAAAGAAACAACATGACATCTAACTACATACTGTAACCCTAATTTATGCTGCCTAATTTTTTTCTCTTTCTGCTATCCCAATGACACTATATATTTTTCTAGATTTTAATAATATTCTTCTCAAGGCCTGGGAAATTCCATTATGATGATCTTACTTAACGGATTATAAACCATGTAATGCATAATATGGGAAAAATATTAAACAAAAACAAAAAGTGTATTCCTACCATATAGGAAAAACTATATGTGATTTATAGCTTTAGCTGCACTTTCTATGACAGATGGACATGCTGGGATGACTGCATGAATATATTTTCACATTCTGCAGGCAAAATAATCAGTGCAGTTATGTTTGTTAGAAAATATTATGCTTCATAATAAAAGCATTTTTTAAAAATTCATAATTTGTTTTTCATACAAATACATTCCCTAATGATGACCCATTTGAAAGAAAAAAATAATAAGCAGTACAATTAGAAATAAATGGCACATTGCAATATTGTACTGGTAAAATGTTTACATAAATATGAGATAAACATTTTAAGACACAATGTATGACAATATTCCCTTGGGCCAGCTATCTAAGGCTCTGAGCAAGGAAAAATAAAATCATAGTCAGTTTTCCCTAAATAGCAAACGTTTGTGCAAGTCATGCTTTTAATCCTTTATTGATATTTTCATTTAGAAGTCAGTCATGTTATCCATAGTTAATACAAAATATTGCACCAGTTTAGGCAATTATGCATTTACAGCTGAAACTGAACTTTTGATAACATTAATAAAAGTAACAAGAATAGTGTAGACAAGAATGATTGCAAATGTCAAGTCATTCCAGTGATTTAAAAATTTCCCTGTCATCCTCTATCTAATGTGTGGAATGGCTAATTGAGTTATACCGATAGTTTTCTTGGTTTGTATGGAAAAATGAAGTGCAGAGTAACGAGAAAACATCTTTTGATGCTATATTAGACAGAAGAGGAAGGAAAGATATCAGAAATAAATGTGCTAAAACTAAAATTTGAGTCATTCTAGGCCTATGGTTCAAGTGACAACCAAAAAGATAACATCCAACTGACCTCCAAACAGATCCACATCAGCAGAGACATTGGCAGTAGCAGCAGCAGAAAGAACAGGAGGTGCTGCTGCAACCGCAGGTGTCGTGGCAGCAGCAGTCACAGGAGTGATCTCTGAGGCTGCAGGAGTAGCAGTAGTAGTAGGAGGAGGAGGAGAGGGTGCAGCCTCTACTGCATAGGGATCAGAAAGTAGCGTCTCAGAAGCAGTTACAGGGGCTGGAGCCACCAGAGAGTCTGTGGGCAATCAGCCATCCAAAACAAAAGATGGAAAGAGAGAAATAGAATATCAAGAGCAAGGTGCAACTGCTGAAGTAATGACACCATAAAAAGAAAGGCTTCTACCAGCTACATGTTTAATATACTTTTATACTAAGCTATAGTTTTAACAAATATATAACCTAACTCTAAATACTTACCCTCCCCCAACAGGTCTGTAGGAATGTCCAGAACAAGGCAGCAGTGTTAAATGAAATACAGTTGAGGAAAGAAGCAGGTTAGTTTCAGGTAGACTTGCAAAACACAGCCCTGGGACACTAGTTAAAGAAACAAGAGGAATTATTGGGAACCAAAGGCTTCAAAATCTGCAAGCTGCTACAGCGAAAAGCTGAACTGTCTCCCTCAATCTGACTGTTCAAAATAACAAATTACAAAACTTAAAAAGCAAACACAGAATTCAGAAAGGCTTTTAGATTATAATACAAGTTTCAGTTTAGTAATACAATAAATGCAATTTTAAAACAAGGGTAAAAAAGGAAAGAAAGATAAAAGAAACAGTAAAAGAAATTCATCAACTGAATTATTTCCTGCAGGCTACAGTAGGAGCTGCATTGCAAATCCAGAGGTGTACAACATACTGATGCACATGCATTTAATAACATAGCACTAATGGTGTCTTAAGTTGAAATAATTTTAACCAGATGCCTTATAGCTCCATACCCTATTACATAACAAAGCTTACCTATTAGATAACATTACCTATTGGCAAACTTCATTACTTTTAAATGCCAACTGCACAAAAAAAAAACAGATGACAAACTTCTACTAGTGCCAGATGCACCAAATAAAAAAAGAGATCAGGAACACCTTAAACTGGTCAAACTGCCCAGCTGAATTACACTTGGAAAATGGCAATAACATTATAGGCTACACAAGTTAGTTGGCTTATTGTATCTTATATAAGACCAACCACAAACTCACTTCAGCATATTTCTTTCATTTAAAACAGTAAAACCCAGTGGCTAACAGGATTAAAATACATTTCCATCACATGTGACCAAGCACCACATTGCAGATGTTGTGCTGTTATTCTAGTTACACAATAAACACTTAATAACTGTGGACAGCCATCATTGACGGCTGCAACAGTAATAGATAAGTCATTTAATTTCAAACCGTAAAATAAACAATTTGTATGTGTTTGTGAAGAAGACACTGCCATTGCATAAACTGTTATCTTTTTGTGCTTTTCTTTCATGTTGTTTCAATGATTACTGCCTTCAGATTACAAGATACAGTCAGCCAATAAGCTGCAGAGAATGCAATGGTAGAACCTAATTAAAGTAACAGTAGCTTATAGCTTGTAATACATTTCTATTTCCATAAAACCATCATTAGAAAATGGAAAATGGTTAGGAAATATAAAATCTTAACAAAAATGCCAAAGAAATCAAGAGTATTACTCACTTTATAAATATAATAAATATACAGACATAAATCATTATACAGTATACTGCATTAACATCCAAGGATCTAATAATAAATTAAACAGGTATTATTCTATTGTGATTATATAGTGTTTCAATGTAGTTTAGTATTAGGCATTACATTGTATGTAATTCTCTCATTTTCATAATAGAGCAAAATATAATAATACAAAATATAGAATAATTTAAAACAATAAAAGAGTAACTTGGTAGACAGGAAACTAAGAAAACACTTCCAAGGGCTTTTTTGACAAACAATAGATTTATAAAAAGTAACAGACCACAGCAGAAAGGGGGTTTAGAACATAAGGTAATAAATGATTTTACTGCTGCTGGTATATCACTCACCTCCCCACCCACTGACTGCTGCACCAGCTGGCTGTGCCGAAGAGAAATCTGGCTGCAAATCAAGAAGATCATTTGATGGTTTGGATATTCTGGATGAAAAAAACACAATAAACAAATAAATATATGCACAGAAGAGCAAAACCTCTGTTACCAAGTTTTTACCACAGTGGCTTATCCTTTCTATCATGCAGCCAAACCTTAACACAACAACATAATAAAGATATTTAAGATTTGAAAAATTGCCTCAAAAACATACTTTGAAAATCATCAAGTTTCTACAAGTGATGCCTATTAAGGAAAATACAACATCAAGTATATGGTGCTATAGTCTAAATACATTATAACCCTCCACTCCATCAGTGAATTTCTGGCAGCCATGTTTGAGTGAGAATACATAAAGAATTTTGAGATGTTTAAGGAAAAATAAGAGTAAATATTGCACAAACATTAGGAGGTTTTTCTCTACACAGAGAACCATAGACACATGGAATAAATTGCCAAGTAGTGTGATTGAGAGGAGGACTTTAGTAACTTTCAAAACTAGACTTGATGTTATTTTGGAAGTCTCGTCTAGATTGTTTTCATAATCTGTGGCGAATGGCTGGGGCTGTGGCCCAGCTGGGAAGCCCAAGAGGTCCAGAGGAGTGCTTGCACCTCCTCCAGACCACGAGGGGGAGACCGCCCTGCTTGCTTTGGAGACCACAGGAAGAGAGCTTGGATGCTCAACCCTGTAGGGGCCCGTGGTCGCCACCAGGGGGTACCCCGCTGCCTTTGGAGGCCTGGACCTCGGCACTTCTGCCGCACTCATAAGTGCTGAGAGGAAGAGAATCGGGGACACCTGGAGTGCTTCTGGTTGGGCAGCCGGCACTTCCGCCATACTGGGGAGTGCTGGTGGAAGATGGCCGGGAAGCACCTGGAGCACCTCCTGTTGACTATAAAAGGGACCGCCTCCCTTCATTCAGGGCTGGAGTCGGGTGAGGAGAGGACGAGAGCTTAAAGAAGAGAGTGGAGGCGGCCTGAAGAGGAAGGCAGAGTGTGTGAGGCCTGGACTTTGGGGGAGTATCTTGGGGTTTTTTTGTGTGCACTTGAACTTGTAAGTAGTAGTGTAAATAAACGTGTGGTGGTGATTAAACATTTCTACCTGTCTGTTTTCGGGGCTAGTTCCACAATTCTAAAGGGACTCATCTTTATCCTCAACATCATCTGCATACTTGCCTCTCAATGAGATTACTTTCAGATACATTTTCTGTTCTTTGCTACTATTGCTTTTACTGTGATTTACAGTATTTATGTTGTTTTATTGAAATAGCAAATTTACATTGTTTGGCTGGGTCAGGGTATAGAGTTAAGAGCACCTAGTGTGGGTGATTGCTATAATCACACAAGGGTTTAGCGGCTAATATGGGATACCTTCAACAGTAGCAACACAACACACAGGCACCTGCTTTTGTTGAGTGATGCTCAAGTCTGAAGTCCACCATTTCGTCTGATAATACCAAGCTAGTAAGTCTCTTTGCTTAAAGCAGCTATCTATGTAAGGTATGTTGTACACATGCAGCACTATAAAGCAGCTATAATAAAGTCTCATTTTGCTTGAAACAGCTGCCCACGTGCAGGTAAGGCATGCACTTGGTGTGATATATCAGGTCCATGGCTCTGAAAGAATGTCAATTTTATTAAATAATCCATTGTCAGTCTCCATGGGCGAGTTGGTGATGTAATTGGGGTGAGATGCACCTGCATGTGAGAATGCAATCTTTCTCAATTGCTTCATCAGCTTCCTGCAGTGCATGATTGAGACGCTGCACCCATGGAGCCTTTTAAGTACAGGCCGGGACAGGAAAGAGGGGGATAAAGAGAAAAACAGAGAGAAAGGCATCTAGAGTAAGAATGGGGAGAGTGGGTGAGGAGAAAAAGAGAGAGAGAGAGAGAGAGACAGAAAAGGCAGCACAGTCAGTGGTCCGGCGTATGAGCGAAGGATCGGCACTCTAGAGATAGATCATCCCAACTAATTGTACAGCAGACTTGAAGCAATCAAGGTGGCATCCTCTTCAGGGATCCAAGAGACAACTTCATGACCAAGAAGGATGACAAGAGAACAACTGACACCAAGCAGTCTGGCAGACACCGACTGAGGCAGCCAAGACAGGGATCAGGATGGAGAGGACTGTGGCTGCTGAAGCCTCTGCCAGCTGAGCGAGCAATGGGTGAGCTACAGAAACTAGGAAGGTTTTTATTCTCATATGTAGTTTTGTTTTTAAGTACCTGGTTTTTCATTGTATTAAGGATTTATTTATTTATTATGGAAATTTGATGGACTGCACTATTTATTTGGACTCGGTTTTGATTGTTTTAACAAAGCACTGAACACTTTGCACCATCCTGTTGCCTGGAATGTTTTGTCCTCATTTGCTACACTCATCCGGTTGCGTTATCAATGGTGTCAGGTTCTAGAAGCTCCCATTATGGAAGATGGAGAAAGGAGCGGACCTGCACAGTCACACTTGGGGCATTATAAAGCAACTAAAAAGAAGTCTCAGTTTACATAAGGCAGATGTCCACATGCAGTTAAATTTGTACGTTTAGGGAGCTATAAACAAATCTCATTTTGCCGTCCATGTGCAGAGAAAGCTAGTAACATGGGATGCTATAAAGCAGATGTGCCTAGCATTCTTACACACATAATTTGTTGTAACTATGTAGCAGAGGCAAACCAAAATAACAAACAAAAGTTCCATGATAATACACTGGTTTTTTTTTACCAAATTTTTATTAAATAAATAAATGGCAATACAGAATTGTGCAAAAACACTGAACCATTAAAAACATCATGAAGTATAAACACCCAACCACAATACACGTCTAACAAACCCACCTCACAGCCCTGTATAGGCAAAAAATAGTGAAAAACACAAAGAGATCTGAATGAACAAAAGAAGGAAGGCAAGACAGCAACAAAAAATAAACCCCTTATCCATGAAATTCTGCACATTTCACACACCAGACTGTCAATTTAAAATACTGCAGTGGACAGATTTTAATTCTTGCACAAGATAATTCAAGCAACATAGGAATAAAGAAGAAGGATTTCCAAAAATTGAAGATACAGAGATATAGGGTATTTCCAACAACAGATTAAGGCTAACTTCATGGCAATTGTGGCCAATGAGAAAAGTCTGTGCTAGAAACAGGAATAGTTCAGAAGAATTAAGACTTTATGGAGTTAAAGGGATGATTCAGGACAGGACAGATAAACTGCAGCACAGCAATCCAAAAAGCCAAGACTGTGCACATTCCTAATAAGTATTTAAAAAGTACATTGGGACTTGAAAGAACAAAGAAAGTAGATGGGATTATCAGGAGGGTCCATAATTAAATGTGTACAATGGATTAGATACAAATAATGCTCAAATTTACATTAGGCATGTTGAGTATGGCAAATTGTTCAGAAATTGTAATACATCATACTGCTTTAAAGTATCATCATACTGGTATAATAATTGCAATTGGCTTATTTCTTGTTTTTTTACAGCCCAATGATAGCCAAACACTGGTCTGAATGTTGGTCACTAGTTTTCATTTCAGATATAAAATATGGATTTACTGTGATGTGGAACTCGCAAATTCTAAATCCCCTGTTCTTTGTATATGGCACAAACAGGTGATGAAACCATATACAATTTTGTGACATTGGGAATTGAAGCATCCCACCTAAGTGGGAAAACCACAAGATTTTGTGTGTGATAAAAACTGGATCAAGCAAGAATTCTTAAATTCAGCACTTCAATAAGCATTGCTGAGCTGAAGGCATCATACATAGTTGCATAGCTTAATTTGAAAACTACAATCCATACAGATGAGGAGCATATAATTTAAGTTTGTAATTTGACAACATAAATATGATAAAGCTATCAATTAATGCATTGTTTGTTGCAGACCAACAGAAAACCCACTACAGTGATGACAAGTGTTAAACATTTTTTTGGTGCCATCTATGTGAACATAGAAACAAAGCATGAAAAAAATGCATTGATTCTCATTGATGACACACTGTACAATTAGTACTGATGTACATACAGATTGTGATACAAAATATTCTGTTCATGTCTAATTCAGGGATGTAGGTTAATTTTGATTTTCACAATGTCATTTGGTAAAAACGTTTGGAATGAAATGTGTAGTTGACAACTCAAGTCAAGAGCACTCCAGCACAAACTAAGAATGTTTTCAGTTATTAGCCAATACCTTTAATGCATACATCATGACACATCTAACAAGGCAATACGGTATATGACAGAGCCAAGGTCAGACAATGCACTAATGAGGATGCATATCATAATGGATTATTTCCAATTTGGACAGACTAGTAAGACTGATGGCATGTGCTTGAAAACTAATTCCAAAATGTAAAAAAGCATATTGATTTGAGTTAAGTGTTTGCTATTTGGGTGCACTAAATTGATGCAGTTTTGTCATTAGAAATAAACTCAATCAAATAAAACAGGAAATAATAATCTACAATACTACCTGGAAGTCAATCATAATAAATAATATACTGTAATACATAATTTAAAAAATCATATCATAAGCCAAGTGTGAAAAAATATTATGGCATCCCCAGCAATTCCCAACACTATTAACTGTACTTACTTTGAAGCGGCAGCAGAAGACGGAGATGAGAAAAGGTCAACCACTGAAGCTGATTCATTAGCTTTAGCAGGAGTGGAAGTGGGAGAAGTTGTGCAGTCAGGTGGAGACCCCTATAATGTTAATTGTATCATTACCAAAACACAGAGGAATACACAGGAATCACTATTATAGATATGAAAATGGCTATAGACTTTAGTAAATAGTAAATGTTCATTGCCTTCCATAACAATTATTCCAATATGCTGTACATTTAAATCACAATCACAAAACTAAAATTTCAATATTGGACACAAAAATCACTGTATATCTTTAAAGATTTAGAATGGAACACATGCTAATGCTTGCCCAACCAGATTTATATTATAACTCATCCAATAAGTTGACGTTTTAAAAGGTACACTTCATTAAATATTTTTGTTACTTCTGAACAGCATTACAAAAAGTATTTTATGGAGCATTTACAAATAAAAGCTTGAATTATCTAGCAAAAATGCTACTTTTAGAATGTGAAAAAAGAAACAGATTTCTTGCATACCTTGACAGGAGAAGACCTAAAAGAAGATATAAAAAATAAAGTTAATCATCATCATCTTTGTTTAATGTTTTTTCCAGGTTTCTCCAGGTTAGACGGCTATACCCTAAAGATTTTTCCTCCATTATCTACTATCTGTATCATCATTTGTGATAAGACCCCTTCTTTTCATATCATTAGATACCACCACCTTTATCTTGGTGCAGCTCTAAACCCAATCATTCTCTACCTTTCACACCACATTGCCAAATGAGGTTAGGTGTTCTAAACAGAACAACGATCTTCTTCATACTAAACCTTTTTCTTTACTATGTATTCATCCTCCCCTCACTCTGTGACACTCAACACATACATCTGTTATTGTGAGAGATAGCTCAGGGAATTTCTTCCATGCGCCTTTTTGCCCTGGCTTACACTGCTATGCTGCACCTGTGTCTTCACTTAACATGTCATCTAAGCAGCAGAACTTGTCCAAAAACAACTCCATTCCCAATATCAAAGTTAACAATTACTACATTAGTATTCTGCACCCCTCTCCCACACTTTCTACAAGGGTCACATTTTTTACCTGGAGACTACCTTTATACTACTACATTTTGAAAATCCAACTTCACACAACTCATGCACTGAAATGATTTTCTCCCAGCATTTCTACTGCACATGCCACACCTTCGACTCCAGCTGTCACCTTGGTCTGTGCTGCATTTACCTTGAAGCCATTCAATTCCAAAGCAGCTTTCTATTTCAGTATTGTCTTTTTCATTTTCAATTCCACTTCATTTTTTGTCATTAGTACAAGATCACTGCCATACAAGACTTCCCATGACAATGCTTCATGTACCTCTTTGGTTACCACTGTCATAAAAAGCAATGAACTCAAACAGGTCCTTGATGTAGCCCTATCATCAACTCAAAATATTCAGTATCTCCATCGGTACTTCTGACCAGTGGTCATGCTTTCTCATACATTGACATCACAATACATTAACCATTCATCCACACCTAACTTTCTTAATGTCCACCAAACTACCTCTCTTGTCACCTTCAAACACGTTCTTTCAGATACAGTCAGTCAATCATATAATTAGACATAATTTATTTTCATAATTTTTCAAAACAAAAGAATGCATGGTATACTTACTCCTCACTGTGAAGTCAGTCAAGCAAGAAAACAAAAGAAAATACAATTACTATTAAAAACTTTCAACATCAACCAGAAATTATCGCCCTGCTTAATTTAATAGATTGTTGAATGCTGCCAGAGAACACTCCAATAACACGAGGGACAAGACAGGAGCCAACCCTGTCCAAAGCAGGGCTCACATGCACATGCATACACACACACACCCACACACACACACACACACACACACACAATTGCCAATTAACCTAACACACACCCATCATTAAGATTTGGGAGAAAAACTGCAGGACAAAAAAAAAACCAAAAAGTGGGATTTGAACCAAACATACAGGACTTAGCATTTGCGAAATGCATTTCAGTCTTTATCACAAGTATTTTCATGTTTAATGTCTGTTGAACAAACAGGTATTGCTAGCTAAGCGGAGGCAAGTGCACTCCAACACGTGGTGAGACACAGACTAACTTGAACAGAGGCTGGCGACTGAAGAAGGAAGGCCCTGCCTTCCTGCTCTCGGCTCACAGCCACTCTGTTGGATATGCATAAACACATCGGTACCGTAAGAGAACGATGGTACTTAGCACGATGAGAGAAGATGCAAAATCAATAGGAAAGTTCAAGCAAATTATAGAAAACAACCAGATCTAAATCCGTTAAGTAATTCTCTCGTGAAAAGAGGACAGGTATAAAGTGGACAGACATACAGAACGTGCTTGGACCGCGAAATTTTTAAAACTGTTTTTTACCAAGCACCTATGGGCCAAGGGTAACCTACATTCCAAATTTCAAGTCCCAACTACTCGGTTCGGGAGATTTCATGATGAATGAGTCAGTGGTATTTGGCTTTTATATATATATATATAGATATATATTACCATTGTGAGCGACACTGCAGCTTCAGAATCTAAACGGCTTACAATTAATGACGAATTCTGCATTGTACTATGGCCTGGAAAGATCCCAACAAATTCCTCGCCGTTCTAGGACTGCTGCACAACTTGATGACTGAAACTATCCTTTGCAAAGGGTCAAAAACAGATCCCTTCATCATAACAACTGTTTCACCATATACCCTACATTTTTTGAGTTTTAATTGCAGTTTAATTTGAAGTTGTTCACTGTACAACTACTAAAGAGACTAAAACAATAGTCACTGACCTCCACTATGCAGATGATTGTGCCCATCACGCTAACTCTATGGAAGAACTCCAGACTACCCTGAACCTTCCAGCTGCAGTCTAGTCTGTTACGAACCCTCAACATTAAGTAACTGATACCCACGCAATCATTATCTCTGGAGAAACTTTGTAAATTCTTGATCACTTTTTATGCCTTGGCAGCCAACTGCTCCAAAAGACAACCACCAAGGAGAAAGAGCAATACTGCATTAATTGTGGCAGAATGGGCTTTAAGAATTTGTGCCACTAGATCTTGGAAAACTGTGACCTCAAAAAGAAAAGCCCTCAAGAGATTCCATTAGCTCTACATACAGGTGATGTGCTCTGTATGAGATGGTAGGATTACTACATAATTATTATTTCCTCACTGAAACAAAACATGACCATATTTGAAGTGATGATCCAGTAGAACCATCTTTACAAAATGAACTATTGCATCACATTGCCTGGCTCCTTTCTCCGCAGAGAAGCCCTCTGCTCCCAGATGAGGTCAGTGAACCTAGGATGACCAGAAAATGCAACTCAAAGGCCTACCTAACAAATTGACACATTAACATCACTGTTTATGCTTATAATTTGAGGTATATGCAGCATAGGATTTTAATAAAAATGTTTTTCATTCTTGAAATGTAAATGTACTAACTCCTAAATTACAAAAATAAAAAGTGGGCACACTGTTTAAGATGAAATTTTGATGTAATTGATTTCAAAAAATTTGCTTGAGTACTTTGTATTTTGATATACTGACATACAGCTTCCATTTGATTTTTTTTTCTGACCAAAATGAAAATATGAATGCTCATTTACAGATCAAATGGTTAAATGGTTAAATATTCACTTCTAATCATACACTCATTTGACACTTTATTAGGTACACCTTGCTAGTACTGGGTTGGACTCCACTTTGTCTTCAGAACTGTAGTAATTCTTCATTGACATATATTCAACAAAGATGCTGAAAACATTCCTCAGGAATTTTGGTCCATATTGACATAATAGTATCACACAGTTGTTGCAGATTTGTTGGCTGCACATCCAAGATCTGAACTTTATGACATGGCGTGTTATCCAACTGGAAGTAGCCATCAAAAGATGGGTACACTGTGGTCATAAAGCGATGGACATGGTCAGGAACAATACTCAGGTAGGCTATGTCATTTAAATGATGCTTAATTGATACTAAGGGGCCCAAACTGGGCCAAGAAAATATCCCCAACACCATTGGACCACCACCAACAGCCTGAATTGCTTATACAAGGCAGGATGGATCTATGCTTTCATGCTGTTGATGTCAAATTCTGTCCCAACCCTCTGAATGTTGCAACAGAAATCAAAACTCATCAGACCAGGCAGTATTTTTCCAATCTTCTGTTGTTCAATTTTGGTAAGCCTATGCGAATTGTAGCCTCAGCTGCCTAACTTAACTGACAGGAGTGGTACCGGTGTGGTCTCCTGCTGCTGTAGTCCATGTGCTTCAAGGTTTGACATGTTGTGCGTTACTGCGGGTGTAATGAGTGGTTGAGTTACTGTTTCCTTTCTATCAGCTCAAACCAGTCTTGCTATTCTCCTCTCTCATCTGGCATCATGAAGGCATTTTCACCTAGAAAACTGCCACTCACTGGATATTTTCCCTTTATTATTCTCTGTTAATCCTGGAGATGGTTGTGTTTGAAAATCCCAGTAAACCAGCCCATATGGCACCAACAACCATGCCACATTTAGAATCACTTATATCATCTTTCTTCCCCATTCCTATGGTTGATTTGAACTTTAACAGGTCATCTTGACAAAGTTTACATGCCTAAATGCATTGAGTTGCTGCCATGTGTTTGGCTGAGCAGATACTTGTGTTAACAAGCAGTTGAACAGGTGTACCTAATAAAGTGGCTGGTAAGTGTATGTTCTAATTTTGAGGTTTACATTTTAAAAGACCCTGTTGTGCAGGTCATATAGGCTCTCTTGTTCTCAGTTTAGCTAAATACATCCAACCATGTATTTCTAACACCACAGAGGTTGAACAAGCAATTAGATCAACTCTTACATAAAATACTGAAACCATAACCACATTTAAGTTCAGAAAGTGGACATAGATTGCACAGGAATAAAAACAATGTACTGCTTAGAAAAGGTGAGTTGTTCATTTCACGGATATGGACATGTAAAATACTGTATTATAGTACAGTGATCCCTCGCTATATCGCGCTTCGACTTTCGCGGCTTCACTCTATCGCGAATTTTAAATGTAAGCATATCTAAATATATATCGCGGATTTTTGGCTGGTTCGTGGATTTCTGCAGACAATGGGTCTTTTAATTTATGGTACATGCTTCCTCAGTTTGTTTGCCCAGTTGATTTCATACAAGGGACGCTATTGGCCGATGGCTGAGAAGCTACCCAATCAGAGCACGTATTACGTATTAAATTAAACTCATCAATGATATACGATATGCTTCCCGCGCAGTGCGTCACACACTTAAAAGCTCTAACAGCCCATATTAATTTTTGATTGTTTGCTTTTCTCTGTCTCTCTCACTCTCTCTGACATTCTCTGCTCCTGACGGAGGGAGTGTGAGCAGAGGGGCTGTTTGCACAGGTCCTGTTTGCTTAGAAGATATGGACGGTCCTGTAAAAAATGCTGAAAGACTACCTTCACATTGATCCCTTCATTGCGGCCGCTTTATCGTGGTGCTTCGCATACATAAAAGCCCAACAGCCCTATTGATTTTTGATTGTTTACTTTTCTCTCTCTCTCTGACATTCTCTGCTACGCGCACTCCTTTGAAGAGGAAGATATGTTTGCATTCTTTTAATTGTGAGAAAGAACTGTCATCTCTGTCTTGTCATGGAGCACAGTTTAAACTTTTAAATAAAGGGTGTTATTTCATGTCTAGAGGGCTCTAATAATGTTAAAAAACGTATTTAGAAGGTCGTAAACAGGTTTTCAATGCTCTAACTGTGAAAATATTAGATTTATAAATAATGAATCCTACTTTGTGGAATTTCATTTATCTGTCTGGAGCGGATTAACCTCGATAAACAAGGGTTTACTGTATAACTATGCGGAGAATATTTATAAACAGTGTGAGAGAGTTTCTAAGGGCTTAAAATATATAAAAATAACCATACAAACATATGGTTTCTACTTCGCGGATTTTCACCTATCGCAGGGGGTTCTGGAACGCAACCCCCGCGATTGAGGAGGGATTACTGTATATGAGATAAATTCTGAATCATTGTCCGAAGGGCTTAGTGATTCTGAAATCTATGAAAGGTCCTATACAAAGCAAAAATTGCTACTATATAAAAAACAAAATAAGGCATGGATATCGTTATTTCATATTTTGTAGGCACGTTTATCCACAGGAAATTACAATATCAGTATTCACTGTAATTGCTTACATAAATAGTTCTGCTCTCACATCTTCTTTGCTTTGTGACCCTGAACCAGCAACCTTATGGCTTGACAATTTATGCCTCAGCCACTGAACCAAGTTGCCTGCATTACATTAAAGTATACAAACAATTAATAATGAAAAAACAAATAATTAAAAAGATCCATGTATTACTGTATGCCATATATTAATAAAATTCTGTTTCAACTAATGCTGGTAAAGTATGAAAAACATAGTTAATTAGTAGTACATTAATACATAAAATAGTAAAAGATAAAATTACTTTTCATTTTGAGCAAGTGACAAAGATGCATCTTTATTACCATGACAATTTATTAACAAATAAAATGTGCATTATGATAAATGATCAAAACCTCACTTAAGAATAAGAAGCCAACATCTACTTACTTGCTCCCAGTCTTTTTCCCTTCAAGTGTGTTCAAGTGCTGTTCTAGGGTCTCAAGGAGACTGCTGGGAGCCTACAAAGAACAAAACTGATGGGTAGATATTACCAATGCAGCAGGAAAATTTGAGTGGGATAGGAGAACTCTCAAAGTCAGCCCAACCTTTTGCCACAGCTTGTTCTACCTGAACAATGCGCAGCACATGCCCATGCTTGATGTTAAACTTGTACACAACACCAGCACACATTCAAAATGCAAACTCATGCCATTCAAGCACAACATAGCACTGCAAGCCTGTTTGTCAGGCACTTCATGATGTTCAGAATAAATTATAGCTGAATCAAGGTGTATGAATTTATTTGTCTCAAGATGTTAAGATATTGCTGGAGAAACGAGTATAGCATAAAGTTGAGCTGACTGCATACTAGACAGAAAAGAGTCTTGATTTCCTAGGAGTGGAGGGAAACAAAAGATATAAAAAGAAAAACCATGCAACGTTATATATAAAAAGCGTTATTCACCATCTCTTAAAACAAAAATTTCCAAGCTTGGGATTCTTGGGTCATTAATACATTTACAGGTTAGCATGCGTTCATTTGTATATGGAGTTGTTTTCTAAAACTTGTGATAATGACCACACACTGATGCCTGAGCAACAGAAAGCAGAGTGTACATGGGAAAAGCAATCCCATTACTAGTTTCTACAGTTCAGAATAGTTATCACCTTTTTAAATACCTTTTACATTTAGTAACTCTGCACCTCAACTGACTTATGAATGAAAAAACCTATAGATTTTGTGCAAATGTCTAAACAGAAAAGGCTTTATTGTTAAGCCTTCTACCTTGTAAAGCAAACTCCATGCTTTATACCTAAGAAAGGCATATAAATAATAATAACTTTTTACATTTATATAGTGCTTTTCTCACTACTCAAAGCGCTTTGCAAACTCCATGCACGGAGACACAGGACACAAACCCATGATCTCCTTAATGAATAGCAGCAGTGCCACCCTTGCACCACCTGCACAGGTGTAAGAAGAGATTAATTTATATTCAGTGAGTACAAAGCTTATAGCACTTTCTAATAATAATGTATTTTGGTTTTATAAAAACTTCCTATATAATAATCCCAAAAGTTCAGTATTAATGAAATAATAATAATAATAAAAAAAAAATTGATGTGGAATTCACAGTAACCATTAAATGCAGTTTTGTCATTGGAAAACATTCACTGGTAAATTTACATGGTTTTGAAATAAGAATGAGAAATTATATACACTAATGCACATCATAGGATGCCTACTCAACAGTCACTCTTTTGTGCACATGTAGCTTGTGAACAGAAGCTGAAGTCGTCAAACAGTGCACAACATTTTTTTGTTGCTTTCACCCTTAACTATAATTTCCTCCAGTTGGTGGGTCAGCAGTGGCAGCAAAATCACTGCCCTTCAGCTCCTGATCTCCAACTTCTCTCCTCCCTTTTACTCCATAGCCAGTCACAGGATAATATTGCTGCCTCTTTCAGCCTGAGCTTCTGCCTTTCTTTCTTTCTTTCCTTGATGATCCCACATCACTTGTTCTGGGAATCCTCTATTTCCAACCTTGACTAGGAAAAGCCAGGCCAGTCAACCTTTACCCTTACATTCTTAAATAAGTTCCTGGTGCCTGGTGGCATTCCTCTCACGGGACACTTAATATCAATGATTACCTGCTCTGACCAGATGACCACTGCAGCCTTAGAGATGTTTGTAAGACTAGAGGCAATTACACCTTCCTGCCAAATCCACATTCACCTCCCATCCTCAAACCTTGTAAATGATGTTGCTCTTGGTCTTTTTTTTTTTTTTTTTACAGCCAGCAGTCTCTCAACCTGCTCTGAAAACTTATATGGATGTTAATGTCCCCAGGGTTTGCTGTTTCTTACCTATCACCCGCTCCAAAAATCACTGTGTTGTGCTTCCACCTGCATCTTGCTTGGGTGAATGCAGTGTTGCACCCTGACAGAATGTGTACCATGGTGCCTTTCTTTCCACAGTGTTTAAACATTGGGTCCTTTCTCAATACCAAGGCCCTAAGCCTTTCCTTCTCCTGATATTGTACCTCAGCCTGAATCATCTCTCATTTCACCTGCGCCTAAATTTCCTCATTGCTAGACGGTGGTGGTTCCAAGGTCTTGTCTTTCAGTGCATGGGAATCCAGTGATGTCCATCAACTTCAGTGAACTTTTTGCTTCTACCACTGATGCATATGCTGCCCATTTACTCCCTAGTTATTACCACTGTTTTTCTAACCTGCTCATCACTGACATCGCTCTACACATCATTGTTACCCTGCATTTTTGCCAACATGAACTCTTCTACGACAGATGAGAAAGCGAGTTGGAACTGACTCTATCAGATGTAAAACCTGACTGACAAACATTACCAGTCAAAAGTTTTAGAACACCTAAGTTTTTTTCAGTTTTTATGGAAATGCACGGTTAAATGTCTCAATGTTTCAAGAAATCAAGAAAAAGAACAAATAAATAATGGCAAATAAAAAAATACATCAAGATTTATTAAGTGTACAGAATTTTATTCAAATTTTTTGTTTTAGTCAAAGTAGCCACCTTTTGCAGCTCTAACAGCAAAATTGTGGTAACCCTTTTGATTCAGAATGCCAAGACACTCTGTGCAAGTCACCAACTCACCGGCAAAAGAACCCCAGACCACACTTCCTCCTTTGCAATAGTCCACAGCCGGTATTTGAAGGCCCTGTTTTGTCCTTTAAAGAATGGCTTTCTTATTGCCATTTGTCTTCTGAAACCTACAGCACAACATCTCCTCTTCACAGTAGAAACTAAGACTTGCTTTTTTTCTACTACTGTTAAACTGTTCTTGAAAGTGTTGTGCTGTGAGGCACCTATCAGGCAAGCTCGTGACCCTCAAAAGCTTATCTTCTGGTTGGGTTGTGACATTGGGTCTGCCAGATCTCTTCTTATCAGAGTTTCTTCCAGGTTCCAATTGCCTTTGGATTGTGTAGGACACCATACTGACTGGCACTTAGATTTTTTTTTTTTCTTCAATTTCTCTAATGAAAAGCCCACACTTCTAAGGGTAATGAGGCTTTGCCTCAGTTTATTGTTTTCTTGCCATTATCACTGGAACATTGTCCAAGTAGTATTGAGACACATGTGTAAATTGTTTGCTTCAACTTGCAAGGCTTACTTTACTTAAAGTTCTGCAGAACAACTGTAGTTTGTAACCTATTAGTTGTTCCCTGAAGAAGGCCCATTTGTAATATTTTGATTTTCCTTTTTTGGTTTTTGTTAATATAAACTTTAAATTTAAATATCTTGCAGTTTACTGCTTATCTTTTCATCATTTTAGGCCATTCATTGCATTTCAGCTGATTAAATTTGCAATAAAATTGAGATGCTCTAAAACTTTTGCCCGGTAGTATATTAAAAGCCAGAGAGCATGATCAGATGATTATTGTAGTAAGGCTGGTGGTTTTGTTCTGTGTATGTAGTTATGTTCTATGTAGCACACCAATTGACTTGACAGCATGTGATTAAACCATCCATTGTCCCACTTGCTCCTTTACTGTTGAGGTAAGGTAATGTGAGATTGGATTTTTCAGTTAATGTTAAAACTAGAAATCAGCTAATAAAGGAGATACTGTATATTTTTTCAGCTCAGTGGGAACAATCTCCTGTTTTTTTGTTTTTTTTTTGCTATGTGAAAATCAAGTTTAATATACCAATTTTTTTCTTCTGTATAAATTAATACATTTTTCAAAATAATACTCCATATACAGTGCCCTCCACTAATATTAGCACATTTAGGATTAATACCATGTCTGACAAATGGAGTGGACTATTTAGTCAATCAAGTTTATTTGGTTGGTTAATGCCCAAGTTAAAACCCATTATCTCATTTAGATAAAGCCATCAAGGTTTCTGCTTCACATACAGTACATGTCTTGGTTTACATGCAAATTATTAAATCTTAAATCATCCATAAGACCCACTGCTTTGAGTCCTCTGTGTCAAAAGCCTGGAAACAATGAAGAACCACTTAAGAACTTACACAAATTTATGTTAGGTAGAATGCCCAGGAGGGATAGGCTGTCTGTTGGGTTTGGAGACTTAAAATACAATATTATCTATAAGGACTCTAATTTTCTACTGATTATAAATCTATGTTAAGTAAGCCCATAATCATTTATTTTTGTTACTTGATTATTATTCTTACTTAATTTAATGTTTTTCTTTTCTTGTAATTATTTCTTTGACATTTTATAAAGCACTTTGAGATGCATCCTGTGCAAGAAAATGTGCTATATAAATAAATATTATCGTTGTTGTTTTGGAAATCAATGATTCTTAGAGGTAAGGAGATATGTCTAAATAAAGCAGCAATTGACCTCTTATCAAGAATGAACAAAACTAAAATAAGTTTCACCTTCCTTTAACCTAATGAGTAAATATTTTCTACAGTTTGGTGAAGACAATGCATTTTCACACTAGGTAAAATTTAGAGTATTAATACTGAACTTTAAAACTACAGAAAAAGAATCAAACAAAACAAAAAATAATTCCACAATCAGCACATTCCTTACAAAAAATTTGATTTTAGATTTTAAGATGCATAAAGATTCACAATCTTTGGGTTGCTTGTCTGTTGCAAAGACACAGATTGAATGGCATAGTGCGCACCATTGGTTTACCAGTTTCAGTATTAATATTTGTTTTACAGTTATCAAGTGTACATTGTCCATTTGATTTTGAGTAATCATATCCAAAGCAGAAAACAGTTGCTAGCAGCTGAAAACTATTGAAAAATAAAGTCATACATGAAGCATGACCAAAAAAAAATCTGTTACAAAATATAATCAAAATATAATTTGAAAAACAAACAAAAAACAAGCAAGCACCACAGAAGCCAGAAAGAGAATATATATGAAGAACAGAAAGAACTCAAAAACCGCAGCACACAGTTGTATGTGCACATGCCAAGTCCGGTCATGCTCAAGCTGTGCTGAATCATCATCGCCACACTAAAGCATGTCATCTTCTTTGGGGAAAGAATAACATTCTCTGTCAAACTGCTGTTTGTGTGTTCCTTTTCTTAAAAACGTACCGGCACATGGTACTTACCAACATTATAAGAAGCACGGAGGATAAAGCATTTTGTAACCTATAATCATATACACTAGACTGCAACCCTCTGCCCTTAAGGCTGGTGACTCCCTGATAAATTTACTCTTGCGTTAGGGCCCTGCTTTAGCAAAAAATGTAATACGAAGATACAAAGACTGCTAGTTAAACCTATACAAGCTAATAACAAATTTGTTTAAACCAAGACCTCCTCTGGTTAATTTTGTGAACCTAACTAAACTATATCTTGAAAAATTGAATAATTATCATTTTAGTGCTGAAATATAACCATATACAGATGTTATCAGTAACAATCGGAAATTTCAATAACTTTGTTATATTGCTGATTTTCTGTAAATTGTTGAATCAACAAAGTAACAGGACAAACAAAATGTCCACAGACCCTGTTTCCTTTTTGTTTTTTTAAATTATGTCTATGAATGATCCTAAACATTAGACTAATGTTCCAAACAAAATTACCAGAGACATCTTGGGCATGAAATTAAACCATGGCAGTGCACATCTTTTTTAAGACAAAGAAAATAAGTGATACGCACTGTGCCAGGAAGTGTCTAGACATCAGGAAAGCAGCCCAAAAAGCTATTGTCAGTAAAGAATATTTATAAATGATAAAATTACAACTTTTTTCATATAGCAAATTTGCTTTCGTGGTTACTGTATTTACTGTGTGTCCCTCATCCACCCTAGCATGGAGAAAATCGGATACAATAACATCTAAAGGATTCTATCAGTTTGGCTCATTAGTGCTTCTTATATGAACACAAATCAAGTTATAGTAATGAATGAGCTTAAAAAGTTTGCTGTGTCCTTTGTTTCCGATCAACCCAGTATGCCAATACTGCAGAAATGGATGAACAGATGATTCCGTTCTCCTATGTATTTTACCATTTGTGAGTATTACCCTGATATGTTTTGTCTTCTTCACAAAATGTTATCAAAGATTTCTTTTGCAACAGCCTTAAAATTTCAGTGCAATTGAGGCATGTAATAAAGTGGAACTTGAAGGGGACCTATACTCTAAAATCTGAAACAAAATCTCACATATTTTCTGTTTTTATAAATGTTAATATAAGTGATAACCAACATGTTATTAACTGGTTCATTTGATAAAAATGTACTGAATTTTTCACATTTTTGTCATCACTGTGGATAATGTGCTGATTTAAAAACTGGTAACATATGTCATATTACATTTTTTAATATCTATATCCAGTGAGTTAAACTGAAATATGTCTGTCTGGAATGGCACTTCAGGACTTAAGCTTGACCCCTGATTGAAATGATACAAAACAAAAAGTTTCCCCCTCAAAAAAAAACTTACTTGCTCATTCACAACTGCCATCTCTGTCATAAAGACAGTTAATCTGTATTTAAGTAAACTACTTAAAATAAGTAAAGTAAAACTTAAAATGTTTTAACCTTGGTGTGCAAGCTGCCATAAAAATGGCAACAATGGATTTTTAAACACAGCCATTGTCCCTAAATCCATAATCTAGAAGAAAATGATTAACTATCATTTAAGATTGCTTTAGATGCCTTAAAAACTTACTGGGGAAACCTACCACAGTTTCATCAATTAATAGTGGGAAATGCACAAAAGAAGGGGTAAAATCAGGAAAGAGAAAGAAGACAGACAAAAAAAGGGTTCAAGGTCATTTCTTAAATCAGCCATGGGCTTTAGGATCATTAAATAATAATAACACTGACAAGGTATTAGACTTAACTGCACAATACTGCCATAATCTTAGTACTGAACTGGTTAGCCCAATAAAGTAGATAAATATGCCATGGTCCTTAAAGACTAAACTTTGCATAGTTAAGAAAGATAATGAAATGCCACACAGATGTTGTTCAAAACCTATGGATGTATATACTCCATTCATTTTCAAAGATGTCCTAAAGGCAGAAAATAGGAAGATACTGCAGTGTAGTACTCTATAACATCAAAAAAGACAAAGGTAAATTAAAAGAAGATCTAACTGAAATCTGATAGTAAGCTTTATTAAACAAATAAGGAGAACAGCACTTGAAAAAGCATTAGGAAAGCTGGGGACAAAACAAACTATTCACATGGTGATACCAGCTGTCCAGTATTGCACTAAAATCTAAAAGAGAGTTTGGAGAATAAAATAGAAGGATAAACAAGCTGGACAAAAAAACTTAAAACTGCTTTTCTTTTAAATGGTATATTCTCTGTTCTCTGAGAATGATATGGTCCAATTATCATTAATTAACCTGTTTAAAAACAGCAGAAGGAGAGACCTGGAATTATAGAGCCAATAAGATGAAACTGTTGCTGAAATAATATGGATTTACTTTTCTTCTCATCTGCCTATAACCTTAAATAAAAAAGTGCTTTGACCTGTACATGTATGAGTTGCTTAGCATGATATATACCATGAAAGGCACAAACAATTGAAAACTTCAAATTAAATATAGTACTCATCCTACTGTAAAATGCACTACAAATACAATATATGGTTTTGTAACAAATCATATCTAACAAATCATTACTAGGACCTACACATACTACTGGCTGGTTGAAGGGTCAATAGCCATAACCATCATCATTTGAAAGTATATGGTTATACTGAATAAAAGCTTAGCATGCTTAAGAGCAAATACTAAATATCACCTCCAAACCACAGCACTAAACATGACTATCAATGTATACCATATAAAGTACATTCAGAAAGTATTCTGAACCTTTCACTTTTTTCACATTTTGCTGTGTTGCCGCCATTTGCTAAAATCATTTAAATTCTTTTTTTCCCCTAGGGTTCATCTCTGGAATGACCTGAAAGTAGCCCCAAACCCAGACCCCCCACCCCAAAAGAGACTGTCTCTAATCCACCTGACAAAGCTTGAGAGGACCTGCAGAGAAGAATGGCAGAAAATTCCCATATCCAGGTTTGTGAAGCTTGTCATGTCATACTCAAGAAGATTCACAGATGTAATTGCTGCCAAAGGTGCTTCAACTATGTTTTGAGTAAAAAGGTCTGAATATTTGTGTCAATGTGATATAAATTTTGTTTTAATAAATTTGCAAAAATTTCTGAAATACTGTTTTTGCTTTGTCATTCTTTGTATTGAGTGTTGCTTGATGTTGGGGGAAAAAGAATTTAAATTATTTTAGGCTGCAATATAAAATAATGAGCCAGGAAACTTTCGGAATCTATAAATACTAAATATACACAAAACATTATATTGCTTCTTTCTAATCCTACCTATTTTAAATTTACCTCCTTTTCATTTAAATAATGTGAAACAAGGTTATTAGAGTTAACGAAAACTAAAATCAAAACTGAAACTATTATTAAAAAAACATTTTCGCAAACTAAAATAAAATAATTAACAAAACTGAAATGAAAAACTAAAACTAAACAAAACTATTAAAGTAGCTGGAAAGACTAACTGAAATAAAATAATAATTTACTAAAATTATTTTTAGTTTTCATTTTTGAATGAATATTCTTGCTGTTTGTCTTTAACCCTTGTAACTTTTAACTCTAAAACAGAAAGCCATCCACCACGAGCCACCCACATATATTCATCCAGTGAACGGCGGCTGGCGAAGGAGGGCAGGTGTTCACACAGCATTTACAGTGACAGAGCAAGCTGACTATGGTATGCCGGCTTTTTTTGCGCTTGCACATATCATGTAATTCAAATGCCTGAAATTGGAATTTGCTGCTCAACAAAATGTCTACCGTATGGACAGAAAAATCATGAGTTAACGTTTCAGTTTTCTCAGGTGACTGCTTTTTGCTGACATTAATTAACCTGCCACTTCGCACAGGAGAAATTATTTTTACGTTCTCGTATACAAAGTATAGAGAAAGTATAGTAATCATGGAAAAACATTTTAGACCTTCCAGAGTCCGAAAATACCGTTTTTTGGAATTATCTGTGCGTGTGTGTGTCCATATGTTTAAACATAATAAATCAAAAACGCAACGAGATAAATGGATGAAATTTGGCATGTGGTTGTTACACCAAAATTGAAGATCTGTATTAACTTTTGGGCCAAATTAAATCAACCGGAAATGGTAATTATCAAGTATGTGTTCAGGTTATTTTTTGTATTCATGCAGCTGCAGAGTCTGGTTTATTCAATTTTACTTTTATAACAATTGTTCAATATATTATTCATTTGATTTGTTGTTGATCGTTCTTTAATGTACATAATATAAAAATATAATCATTGTCTTGCGGTTTACTCCTCAAATATCCATCCCCATATCTGAGTATATGAGAAAGTCTAGAGGAGACCACTCCCGATTTTTGAAAATAAAATGACTCTGATCGAGAGACTGACTAGGTCATTATACAAGATTAGCATATTGTTAATGATCTATAACTTTTGCTTTAAAACAACGAAGCGATACAAACTTTGCAAAATTCCCGAGTTCTCAACATCTCTGCTGAACTACGGGTAGGTAGGCAAATAAGAGTCTGCCAAGTGATGAAAAACTAAACATACTGATGTGTAATATGTTTTTTTATTTATTCTATATTTATTAATTTATCTTTATATTAAAAATTATATTATATTTATATTATGTTAATTTATATTCACAGCTCGAAATACCTGATATTGTGAAAATAATCCAGTAGCAGAATTATATTTTAAAAAATGTGTCCCCCTTTTTTCAATGTTTCTCTCTCTCTCAAAATAGAGATAGTTGAAATATCATTCTTTTTGTTCTTAACATCAGCCATATCATACATATTGCATACTAGGGATTTTTCCTGCCTTGCATTCAAACCTGCTGGGCTAGGCTCCAGGTTTCCTGTGATCCTAATCTGGATAAACAGGTATAGATAATATATATATTGTTTTTAATCTCAGATGCTTTCTCTGTCATTTTGTGCCCGTCCATACACCTATTACCTGCTCTTACTCTGCTTATTAAGGGTTTACTGCTCTTATGTATGGGCTATTCAAGACTCACTGCCGCTAACTTTCACACTACATGCTTGTTTTTCTTTGTTTTCCTTAATACAGCTAGGTGGGGTCTGCACACTGATTCAAATCTAAGAATCCTGTTCTTCCTAAGCCCCCGTGATTTTCATGATCACACCTGAGAGAACACAGTAGAATCTGTTTGCTGATGTTTGATATCTTTGCAGGCTTGTGGGTGGCAAAACTCTGTCTATAAATTGTATGTGCCTGAGAATCAGAGATCAATATGGCTGGTAGAAAAATAAAGCCCAGTATGGGAGAGGTTTTGAATGCAACATTGAAGGCATTCATTATAAGCACATTATGTTGGAGTAGAATATGTTGTGTGCTGTAGACAATTTGAGTAAAAAACCCTCAAACCTTAAAATTCACCTAAATTTCATTTCAAATTGGCCCATTCTGGGCAATAAAAGGAAGAGATTAAAAGTGCCAACAGTCAGCACAGATTTGTTTGGCACAAATGATATTGAAAATATTTTTAAAAAATTTAAAAAATTATAAAATTAAACATTAAAAAAACACATAGTAAACCACATAGTCTAGTAAGCTTCCACTAACATTAAACTCATATCCAAATCCGTTAAGTGTACAGTTCTGTCTGAGTGTGACACAAAATGAAACTCCATAGGAGCTCCATGCCATAATTACTAAAACTAAAACTGAAACTAAAAGATATAAAAATAATATAGAAATGCCTTTGTGAAATAAAAACTAAATTAAAGCTAAAAATACACGATGAAGGAAAACTAAAACTAAACTGAATTTCCAAGTAAGGTCAGAAAAAAATATAGAAATAAAAACTAATATAAAAAGGCAATAACTATAATAACCTTGATGTGTATCTATCCCTGCCTAAAAAGCATAAGGCAAAAGCCAGCCATGGCTGGAATTTTAGTCCATACCAGGGAACACTCATAAAATACATTCACGCCAAGTGAATTTTGGACATGACAATTAACCAAACATTCACATGTTTTTGAATTGGAAGTAAATTAAAGTATTCTGGTAATGGGGAATGTCTTAACTCTATAATGACAGACTCAGACTCTGGCCCAAGGGCCTGTGAGGAAGAAACCCTGTTAAACACAATACCATTATTCCAACCAAAGCCTGTTCAATAAATATCAAAAAAATAAAAAAAAATAACCCCATTATAGAGTCTACCAATATAAAGGTTTTCTCTCTCTGGGTGGAGACAATACAATTTGTTCACTCAAAAACAAATGAAAAATTTAGAAGCCTGTTCACTGCAAAATTACAGAAATGCAGTATACACTAATAATGCATTAATAATTAATAACGCAAAACAGCAATTGAATATGTCAAGCATATGCTCAGAATTAGCCTATGGATTTAGACTGTGCACAACTGAACACAGCAAGTGGTTTACCCAAGGAAAACATAACCAAAAAGAAAACAAATGTGATACGATATGCCTATGCAAGCAGAAACTTGGTAGTGTGGTCATATCAAGATTTTCACATTAGCTAAAACTTAGCAAAAAATCCCAGCTTGCCTGATTGGTTAGAACTGTTGATAAAGTAAGAGAACATAACAAAAATATAAAAGTTTTTTCTTGGATATGTTGTGTAAGTTTTACATATATGAGATTAAGGTCTGGTGAATAACTGATAGTACATGGTCAGGTTACCGGCTCTTCAGTGTTACAGTCTTTAAAAGGTGAGTTTTCAGGGTCAGAATCTTTGAGATCAGCAATGATTCCAGCATGCAATACCTGGGTTATATTTTGGTAATAAAAAAATAAAGTCAACACATAATCAAATCAAAAAAGGAAAAGCAGAACATGAGATATATAACTTTAGCCTGTTTCATTCTAGCATATAACTATTATCCTTCCCAATTATGGCAGTTTTAGATCTAACACAGCTAAAAGTTAAAATACCATCTGAGAAAACAATGAAAGTGAGTCCCTTCACACCTACTTTGTCTTATAAGACTCAGGACCACCTCTGTAGAATAAGATTCCCAAAATATTTAAATAAAAAAAAACTACAAAAAATTAAGATCTCCAAAATTTCACTTTGAGATATATATTTTACAACCTCTTTATATGCCAAAAATCTACCATATTGTACAGCAGTATAGGAAATATGTATAAACTGCATGGTTTAGTCATCTCTTGATGAAAACAAAGTTTCTGTGAATTGGCTACATGCATTTCCTCCTTAAACAGATTTTGGTGCTATTTTGGTAAATACATTTTAAAGGCAGTTGGTAATTCCTGAGCAAGACACTCAGATTCCTTATTAGATTTATAACCAGAATTCTTGATTCCAATAAATTATCGCCTTTACTTAAAAAAGCCAATGCTTAGAATCAGTTTTGCTTTAGAATTCAGTAGTCTGTTCTTTAGTTTTTCCTTTCTTTGTAACTATTTTAGCTATTAATACTAATTTCAAGCATGAAAATGTGCTATATAAATAAATGCTGCTACCAATGTTGTTGTTGTAGTCATGCTCATTTTCAAAAAGCACAGGCTTTTAAGATCATATTAAATAACCTAACCTCAAACATAATACTAATCCTTTCAGATAATTCAAATAAAGTTGCACTTGTGCAAACCACCAGTAATTATTTTCTACTAGTACCCTAATAATTTAAGAATCTGAAAGTTTTAACATCCAAAATGTAATCAGCAGTCAATTTCTTTATGGTCCTATATCACAATAAAGCTACATTAAAATAATAAATGAGAATTTACAAAACACTAAATCTATAGTACCATCTTCTTTATTTAAGAAACAAATGGGAGAAATTCATTTAACCACACAACAGATATTTAGATAAGTTATTCAAAAGAGAGGGAAACACAACAGTAAATATTAGCTACACAGTCTGCTTGTCTTCTTGAGCCCTGGTAACCTGAAGCTATAAAAGAATGAATAATGAATTTGTCTTCGCTGCTGTAGAATTCTTATTAAGAATTTCTTTATTTTGCATTTTTATTAGACTAGATATGTCATCAAAATTAAAAAAATAACTAACTTAGTAAAAAAAAAACTTTCAGGTTCATTGCAGGACATATTCTCTTTTTGTATTTCTTTTATAATTAAATTAACATTCTATGTGGCAAAAAAACCCAACAAAATTACATTTAACAGAATACATGAACAAGTTCTTTGTAATTTAATATAAACTGCTAGAATAAACTGATTAATGAATTTTCCATCAATCTGCCTATTTTCTCTGACTGTGTTTTTTAGTTTGCTCACATTGTATCAAACTAATATTTTCATAACACCTTTAATTTTCCAAATGGTGAATTTCGTAACACATCTTACATGATGACTTTGGACCTAAAATCGCAAAAAGGATTTTTAGGTACATTAGCATACAGTGGCATGGCAACAAGATAGGCAAGGCAGGCCATTACCAAGGGCCCTGAACTGGGTTAGGGATCCAAGAGCATTAATTTACATAAGCACTAACTGCAATGACAAATTTGAATGAACATCCCTTTAAGCATAACATCAAGCCACTGCAAAAACACAGTAGTAAATACCACCCTTAAGGGGGCTCAATGTCCATTTCAAGAGTGTTTGATAAATGTTACATTTTAGTAAACTCAATTGTAATCAGTTTTTTTTTAGAAATCATGATGAGGATTTACATTTCTGGAAGCAAAAAGAGCAGAAAGTAGCAGGACAACTGTAAGTAGTAGAAAATCTGTAAAGTTGATTCAATTAAGTATGCCCATATTTAATCAGAGGGGGTTAGACCTGCACAGCGGAATTGGCACAGGAGTATCTTACACACTCTGAACGAATGGGTGAAATGTTTAATGGCAGCAGAGAAGAATAGTTGATAACTTTTCTAGACTGAAAAAGTAAGTGAACCCATCAGTAAAAAAAATTACAGTTGGAAATCAAAGGCTTGAACTTGATCATCCATCCAGTGGTGAAAACTTGAAAAACAAGTAGCAGTGAAGCAGCTAAACACAGAGGGCACAGAAGCAACTGGAGACACCTTGATAATGATGAACTCTGCGCTGAATGTAAATTGAATTTTTTCTGTCTGTCAGGTGCCTATTCATATATTGTGTGTTCTGACACCTGCAGCATCTACAACTTACAGTGCATCCGGAAAGTATTCACAGCGCATCACTTTTTCCACATTTTGTTATGTTACAACCTTATTCCAAAATAGATTAAATTCATTTTTTCTCAGTATTCTACACAAAAACCCCATAATGACAACATGAAAAAAGTTTACTTGAGATTTTTGCAAATTTATTAAAAATAAAAAAATTGAGAAAGCACATGCAAGTAAAGGCAAGTATTCACAGCCTTTTCCATGAAGCTCAAAATTGAGCTCAGGTGCATCCTGTTTCCCCTGATCATCCTTGAGATGTTTCTGCAGCTTAACTGGAGTCCACCTGTGGTAAATTCAGTTGATTGGACATGATTTGGAAAGGCACACACCTGTCTATATAAGGTCCCACAGTTGACAGTTCATGTCAGAGCACAAACCAAGCATGAAGTCAAAGGAATTGCCTGTAGACCTCCGAGGCAGGATTGTCTCGAGGCACAAATCTGGGGAAGGTTACAGAAAAATTTCTGCTGCTTTGAAGATCCCAATGAGCACAGTGGCCTCCATCATCCATAAGTGGAAGAAGTTCAAAACCACCAGGACTCTTCCTAGAGCTGGCTAGCCATCTAAACTGAGCGATCGGGGGAGAAGGGCCTTAGTCAGGGAGGTGACCACGAACCCGATGGTCACTCTGTCAGAGCTCCAGAGGTCCTCTGTGGAGAGAGGAGAACCTTCCAGAAGGACAACCATCTCTGCAGTAATCCACCAATCAGGCCTGTATGGTAGAGTGGGCAGACGGAAGCCACTCCTTAGTAAAGGGCACATGGCAGCCCGCCTGGAGTTTACCAAAAGGCACCCGAAGGACTCTCAGACCATGAAAAACAAAATGATCTGGTCTGATGAGACAAAGATTGAACTCTTTGGTGTGAATGCTAGGCGTGACGTTTGGAGGAAACCAGGCACCGCTCATCACCAGGCCAATACCATCCCTACAGTGAAGCATGGTGGTGGCAGCATCATGCTGTGGGGATGTTTTTCAGGGGCAGGAACTGGGAGACTCGTCAGGATAAAGGGAAAGATGACTGCAGCAATGTACAGAGACATCCTGGATGAAAACCTGCTCCAGAGCGCTCTTGACGGCGACGGTTCATCTTTCAGCAGGACAACGACCCAAAGCACACAGCCAAGATATCAAAGGAGTGGTTTCAGGACAACTCTGTGAATGTTCTCCATGGCCTCTCCAAACTCCTCCCATGCCCGAGTTTTTGCCTCAGCAACAACCGAAGCCGCGTTCCGCTTGGCCTGCCGGTACCTATCAGCTGCCTCCAGAGACCCACATGACAAAAAAGTCCTATAGGACTCCTTCTTCAGCTTGACAGCATCCCTCACGCCGGTGTCCACCAGCGGGTTCGGGATTGCCGCCACGACAGGCACCGACCACCTTGCGGCCACAGCTCCGGTCAGCCGCCTCAACAATAGAGGCACGGAACATGGCCCATTCGGACTCAATGTCCCCACCTCCCTCGGGACGTGGTTGAAGTTCTGCCGGAGGTGGGAGTTGAAGCTACTTCTGACAGGAGACTCTGCCAGCCGTTCCCAGCAGACCCTCACAACACGTTTGGGCCTACCAGGTCTGACCGGCATCTTCCCCCACCATCGAAGCCAACTCACCACCAGGTGGTGATCAGTTGACAGCTCCGCCCCTCTCTTCACCCGAGTGTCCAAGACATATGGCCGCAAGTCCGGCGACACGACCACAAAGTCGATCATCGACCTGAGGCCTAGGGTGTCCTGGTGCCAAGTGCACATATGAACACCCTTATGCTTGAACATGGTGTTCGTTATGGACAATCCGTGACGAGCACAGAAGTCCAATAACAAAACACCGCTCGGGTTCAGATCGGGGGGGCCATTCCTCCCAATCACGCCCTTCCAGGTCTCACTGTCATTGCCCACGTGAGCATTGAAGTCTCCCAGCAAAACGAGGGAATCCCAGAAGGTATGCCCTCTAGCAACCCCTCAGAGACTCCAAAAGGGTGGATACTCCAAACTGCTGTTCGCATACGCACAAACAACAGTCAGGACCCTTCCCCCCACCCGAAGGCGGAGGGAGGCCACCCTCTCGTCCACCGGGGTAAACCCCAATGCACAGGCTCTGAGTCGGGGGGCAATAAGTATGCCCACACCTGCTCGGCGCCTCTCACCGGGGGCAACTCCAGAGTGGTAGAGAGTCCAGCCCCTCTCAAGGAGATTGGTTCCAGAGTCCAAGCTGTGCGTTGAGGTGAGTCCGACTATATCTAGCGGAACCTCTCGACCTCGCGCACTAGCTCAGGCTCCTTCCCTTCAGAGAGGTGACATTCCACGTCCCAAGAGCCAGTTTCTGTAGCCGAGGATCAGACCGCCAAGGTCCCGCCTTGCCACCACCCAACTCACATTGCACCCAACCTCCTTGGCCCCTCCCATAGGTGGTGAGCCCATGGGGAGGAGGACCCACGTTACCTCTTGGGCTGTGCCCGGCAGCCCCATGGGTGCAGGCCCGGCCACCAGGCGCTCGCCATCGAGCCCCACCTCCAGGCCTGGCTCCAGAGGGGGGCCCCGGTGACCCGCGTCCGGGCAAGGGAAAACGTCCGCAGTTTTTATTTTTCATTGGAGGTTTATTGAACCGCTCTTTGTCTCATCCCTCACCTAGGACCAGTTTGCCTTGGGTGGCCCTACCAGGGGCATAAAGCCCCGGACAACATAGCTCCTAGGATCATTGGGACACACAAACCCCTCCACCACGATAAGGTGACGGTTCAAGGAGGGCGTTCACTGTCGTGGCGGCAATCCCCGAACCCGTTGGTGGACACCGGCGGTGAGGGATGCTGTCAAGCTGAAGAAGGAGTCCTATAGGACTTTTTTGTCATGTGGGTCTCTGGAGGCAGCTGATAGGTACCGGCAGGCCAAGCGAACGGCCGGTTGTTGCTGAGGCAAAACTTCGGGCATGGGAGGAGTTTGGAGAGCCATGGAGAGCGACTTTGGACGGCTTCGAGGAGATTCTGGTCCACCGTCCGGCGTCTCAGGAGGGAAGCAGTGCAGTGTCAACACCGTATATAGTGGGGATGGTGCGCTGCTGACCTCACTTCGGACGCTGTGGGTGGTGGGAGGAGTACTTGAAGACCTCCTCAATCCCACTAACTTGCCTTCCAATGAGGAAGCAGAGCCTGGGGACTCTGAGGTGGGCTCTCCCATCTCTGGGACTGAAGTCACCGAGGTGGTCAAAAAACTCCTTGGTGGCCGGGCCCCGGGGCTGGATGAGATCGCCGGAGTTCCTTAAGGCTCTGGATGTTGTAGGACTGTCTTGGTTGACACGTCTCTGCAACATCGCATGGACATCGAGGACAGTGCCTCTGGATTGGCAGACCGGGGTGGTGGTCCCCTCTTTAAAAGGGGACGGAGGGTGTGTTCCAACTTTAGAGGGATCACACTCCTCAGCCTCCCTGGAAAAGTCTATTCGGGGGTTCTGGAGAGGAGGGTCCGTCGATAGTGAACCTCGGATTCAGGAGGAACAGTGTGGTTTTAGTCCTGGTCGCGGAACAGTGGACCAGCTCTTCACCCTTAGCAGAGTCCTGGAGGGTGCATGGGAGTTTGCCCGACCGGTCTACATGTGTTTTGTGGACTTGGAAAGGCATTCGACCGTGTCCCTCGGGAATCCTGTGGGGGTGCTCGGGAGTATGGGGTACGGACCCCTGATAAGAGCTGTTCGGTCTCTGTACAACGGTGTCAGAGCTTGGTCCGCATTGCGGCAGTAAGTCGAGCCCGTTTCCAGTGAGAGTTGGACTCCGCCAGGGCTGCCCTTTGTCACCGATTCTGTTCATAACTTTTATGGACAGAATTTCTAGGCGCAACCAGGGTGTTGAAGGGGTCGGTTTGGTGGACTCAGGATTGGGTCACTGCTTTTGCAGATGATGTTGTCCTGTTTGCTTCATCAGGCCGTGATCTTCAGCTCTCTCTGGATCGGTTCGCAGCTGAGTGTGAAGCGGCTGGGATGAGAATCAGCACCTCCAAATCCGAGCATGGTCCTCAGCGGAAAAGGGTGGAGTGCCCTCTCAGGGTTGGGGAGAGATCCTGCCCCAAGTGGAGGAGTTCAAGTATCTCGGGTCTTGTTCACGAGTGAGGGAAGAATGGAGCGTGAGATCGACAGGCGGATCGGTGCGGCATCCGCAGTGATGCGGGCTCTGCATCGGTCTGTCGTGGTGAAAAGGAGCTGAGCCGTAAGGCAAAGCTCTCAATTTACCAGTCGATCTACCTTCCTACCCTCACCTATGGTCATGAGCTATGGGTAGTGACCGAAAGAACGAGATCGCGAATACAAGCGGCTGAAATGAGTTTCCTCCGCAGGGTGTCTGGGCTTTCCCTTAAAGATAGGGTGAGAAGCTCAGTCATCCGGGAGGGGCTCAGAGTAGAGCCACTGCTCCTCCGCATCGAGAGGAGTCAGATGAGGTGGCTCGGGCATCTGATCAGGATGCCTCCTGGACGCCTCCCTGGTGAGGTGTTCCGGGCACGTCCAACCGGAGGAGGCCCGGGGAAGACCCAGGACACGCTGGAGGGACTATGTCTCCCTGGCCTGGGAACGCATTGGATTCTCCCGGAAGAGCTGGAAGAAGTGGCGGGGAGAGGGAAGTCTGGGCCTCTCTGCTTAAGCTGCTGCCCCCGCGACCCGACCTCGGATAAGCGGAAGAGAATGGATGGATGGATGGATGGATCTGTGAATGTCCTTGAGTGGCCCAGCCAGAGCCCAGACTTGAATCCGATTGAACATCTCTGGAGAGATCTTAAAATGGCTGTGCACAGACGCTTCCCATCCAACCTGATGGAGCTTGAGAGGTGCTGCAAAGAGGAATGGGCGAAACTGGCCAAGGATAGGTGTGCCAAGCTTGTGGCATCATATTCAAAAAGACTTGAGGCTGTAATTGCTGCCAAAGGTGCATCGACAAAGTATTGAGCAAAGGCTGTGAATACTTATGTACATGTGATTTCTCAGTTTTTGTTTTTTTAATAAATTTGCAAAAACCTCAAGTAAACTTTTTTCACGTTGTCATTATGGGGCGTTGTGTGTAGAATTCTGAGGAAAAAAATGAATTTAATCCATTTTGGAATAAGGCTGTAACATAACAAAATGTGGAAAAAGTGATGCGCTGTGAATACTTTCCGGAAGCACTGTAAGTGTTGCACAAAACATGGATACACACATTGGCTGAATGTTAGGTTTAAAAACAAGGCTTTACCTTACTTAGACAGTCAACAAATGAGGACTTTTTTGAAATCTACAGATGTGTTAGCATATCCTAGTCAAATAATTAATTGTAATCCAATAAGGACTTTCCTGTGTGAATCTCAATTACAAGCAAATTCTACAGAAATATAACATCTTTTTTAGAGACAGCTTTAATGAGTTAAGCTTTGAGTGCAGATGTTGACCCATGAACCAGGCAAAATCATCAGAAAGGCCTCACTCCTACCTAGCAATTCTGAAACAACCTTCACGTTTTTTGTCTGCTTAGAAAAGAACATGAAAGATGATGAATGAGAGAAAAATAGAAAGGATGTCTTTCTGATGAAGCAGGCTATGCATGTTTAGTTTTTGACTCTTTTCTGATGTGTCCCTGAAAACCTTGGCAAAATGTCAGTTCATATTTTCTGCCCCATGTTAATTAGCACATGCAATGAAAATACTGATGAAATATTGATCAGTCTTGAGGACTCAGTCAGCATTTTAAAATATAAAACCATTTTACAGTCCCTCCCTTTCAAAGATCCAAGAGGACAATGGGAAAAGAATCTCTCAGTCAACATGTCAGAAAAGGATTGGAAGGTAGCAATACACAGAATTGACTCGAGCTCCAGATGTGCAAAGCATACAATTATTCAACTTAAAGTTATATATTGAGCACATCTCTCTTGCTTAAAATTGTCCAAAATGTTTCCAGGGAAAGATCCAACCTGCAAACGTTGCAATCGAGCTCCAGCCTCATTAAGCCATACGTTTGGGTCTGTGCCAAATTAACAACATTAAGGAGTATTTACTTTTTTACTTATTAGCTTTGTAAATGAATTGTATTATTATTTGCATTACAAATTTTGCATTTATCATGTTACTTTATATCTGTTTATCATAAAATTAATGGATGTGTTTATTAAACTTTCTCTATTGATCTTAATAAATTTAGACTTTATTTAATGCATTTCACCTTGTCAATATTCAAGGGAAGAAGAGTTAGAGGGCCCCATTGAGTTTTTTGCCTAGAGCACTTAGAGTCCTTAGAATTACCTCTGCCAGTACAGGTTCATATTGTTTAAATGTTTATATTCTGAAGCTGAACCCTCACTTGTGCTACTTTCTTTTGCTTCTGAACAATCACCTAATAAATTTAAACTAAACATCTGCAGTTACGGTACTGTTCAAAATACATTTACTTTAAAGTGGGCTAAACTAAAACAGCATTGTAGTCAACCTGGTATTTCGGTCAAAGTAGAGCTCCTAAACTTGAAGATTCTACTCTCCTCCTATAGATGCAGTTTATTCTTCTGGTGGTCTTCAGAATGTGGAGACCTAATAAAGAAACAACTTCATAAAGAATTTCCTTCCCTTTATGGAACAAGACCCATTGGATACTGGTTTGAGAGGGTAGCTTAATGGATACTGGATACTTATCCCTAGAAGTAAAACAAAATATAATTGAAACTGCTGTGTTGTGTAGGGCTTCCAGGAAGTGGAATACTATAGCAACCAGTCATCCAAGACCTTAAAAGAGTCCAGAAAACGGATCGACTGTAAATGCAAAATTCACAGAAAAGGCACAGGAGGCTAGCCCTTGCTGTTTAAACAGTACTATTTCCTAGTGTCTTTTTAGTGCACCTTTTGAGTTTGGAGAGGTTCAGCCATGCAGGTGGTGTACCCTGTAAAGGAGGCAAGATAATGTTAGAGCTTGTAGATAAGTGAAGCAAGGACTCAGCTTGAAGTACAAAGTAGATTTGTTCTGTGGGCAGGAGAGATGAAGTACAGTATGCTTTGGCTGGAAAGCATGTTTTTTGCTCCCATACACATTGAGCCATCTAAGTATGTGTTTGGTTGTCTCAAGATTTAAGAGATTTAAAGGGTGCCTTGTAATACTTATAGTTGTCTAGATAATATATACATATGAAAAAATTTGAGAAACCCTCTCAGCCTGCGTAATAATTTACTTTCAACACAAAAATACCAATGTTATGTCTTTCATTTCCTAGGAACATCCGAGTACTGGGGTGTTTTCTGAACAAAGATTTTTAGCAAAGCAGTATTTAGTTGTATAAAATTAAATCAAATGTGAAAAACTGGCTGTGCAAAAAGTTGGATACCCTTGTAATTTTGCTGATTTGAATTCATGTAACTGCTCAATACTGATTACTTGCAACACCAAATTGACAGGATTAGCTTGTTAAGCCTCGAAATTCATAGTCAGGTGTGTCCAATCATGAGAAAAGGTATTTAAGGTGGTCAATTGCAAGTTGTGCTTCCCTTTGACTCTCCTCTGAAGAGTGATAGCATGGGATCCTCAAAGCTACAAAAAGCTAACTGAGAGGTTTAAACTGTCAGTTTCAACTGTAAGGAATGGAATCAGGAAATGGAAGGCCACAGGCACAGTTGCTGTTAAACCCAGGTCTGGCAGGCCAAGAAAAATACAGGATCGGCATATGCACAGGATTGTGAGAATGGTTACAGACAACCGACAGATCATCTCCAAAGACCTGCAAGAACATCTTGCTGCAGATGGTGTATCTGTACATCATTCTACAATTCAGCACAATTTGCACAAAGAACATCTGTATGGCAGGCTGATGAGAAAGAAGCCCTTTCTGCACTCAACAATGCTCATTTAGACAAGCCAGATTCATTTTGGAACAAACTGCTTTGGACTGATGAGACAAAAATTTAGTTATTTGGTCATAACAAAAAGCGCTTTGAAGAACACCTCATTCCAAGAAAAACACCTGCTACCTACTGTCAAATTTCTTGGAGGTTCCATCATGCTGTGGGGCTGTGTGGCTAGTTCAGGGACTGGGGCCCTTGTTAAATGAGTGTTGGATGAATTCAACCCAATATCAACAAATAGTTCAAGATAATGTTCAAGCATCAGTCACAAATTTGAAGATACGCAGGGGTTGGATATTCCAACAAGACAATGACCCAAAACAGTTCGAAATCTACAAAGGCATTCATGCTGAGGGAGAAGTACAATGTTCTGGAATGGCCGTCACAGTCCCCTGACTTAAATATTATCGAACAATTATGGGATGATTTGAAGCAGGCTGTCCATGCTCAGCAGCCATCAAATTTAACTGAACTGGAGAAATTTTGTATGGAAGAATGGTCAAAAATACACTCATTAAAGGCTATATGAGGAGTCTAGAGGCTGTTATATTGGCAAAAGGAGGCTCAACTAAGTATTGATGTAATATCTCTGTTGGGATGCCCAAATTTATGCACCTGTCTAATTTTGTTATGATGCATATTGTATACTTTCTGTTAATCTGATTTTACATATAACTTGATAAATATTTTATAATTTAGGCAAAACAATGTCATTTAGTGTTTACCCCAAACCCCCAATCAAGACTGAGTCTCTTTGCATTTTACGACTGTGTTGGGAGAGGATGTGTCTTAAACCAGTTTGGCAAGTATTTCTCTGCTAAAGTCTTTCAACCCCCCGCAAGGAAGCCAGATTGTTTAACATATGGTTTGGAGGCAGGTGTTAAGATCTTCTATTTCCCCCATTGGTCTGAGGTATGGCTGTTTGGAATTGGCTTGTCTCAGAGGCCTTTAAGTACCATGATGTCCTATTGGTTGTAGGGGTTGGACAGAAAACCCACACATTTGCTTGCTTTCTCTCACTCTCTCTCTCTTACTAACCAACATGTTCTGAAAGAAGCATCTCTTGCTAACCTGTGATGTAGAAGTATCTCTCTCTTACTAACATCTGATGAAGACCATCACATCATGAACTGACAAGAACAGCTCAATGAAGAGCACAGATTCAGCCATATTGATGAGGCTTAAGGCCTGTTCTGAAGAAAGCTGAGCCCCAATGATGCCTTAACTAGAGACATTAAGTAACTACAAGTCTGTGTGCCACCTGAACTACAAATCACCATTTAATCAGGTTGTATGGTTGCCAATATTCAAATGTACTTTGCATTTTGTTATTATTTATGAATATTATCAATAATACATTATTTTATGTGTAACTTAACTCCTGCTTGTCTTTTTACAACATCTAGTTGCCTGAGTTTATAGATATAGAAGGGAAGGTGGGGATAAGTTATCCTCTTTAATAAAACCCCTGTGTGCGTCCAGGTGTCCATGTATGTGTGTCTTCTGGTAAAGTGCGCATGCACAGGGCCACACGGCACGTGTTCAGTCTCTTCCTGTGCATTCCCTGTGCAGAGAGAGAGACAGACACACATATAGGTGCGCGAGAGACAGACACACACACACAGGCGCGCGCGAGACAGACACAGACACACACACAGGCGCGCGTGAGACAGAGACAGACACACACACACAGGCACACGCGAGAGAGAGAAAGAGAGACAGACAGACAGACACACACACACACAGACACAGAGGCGCGCGTTTAAGAGAAACACATACGCGAGAGACAGACACACACACACAAGCACGCGTGTGCATTGTTGCAATGTTAGTTTTCTTGGTTGTTTAATAAATTATGGATTTTTCAAACGTTAATTTTTTTCCCTGTGCTTAAAACTCATTAAAAAAAGTGTTTTTAGCGAGTGGGTTGTAAGGCTATATCGCAAACTCTTGCAGTGTTAGTTTTCTCTGTTGTTCAAGGTTTTGTTAGTGTTGTTCAATGTTTTTACATTTAGTTTACTATTACGCTGTGCATTCAATGGTATGATTATATTTGTGCTTAAAAACTTAAAAAAATATATATTTACATACAATTCATATGGTCTGGAACGGATTAATTGTAATTACATACAATCCTATGGGGGAAATTACTTCGGTTCACGATCAAAATTGGGTTACAAGAGTTTTGGAACGAATTATGGTCGTGAACCGAGGTTCCACTGTATTACTGTCAGACAAAATTACAGGCATTTTACGACAATACAAACCAGTATTACTGAGAGAGAAAATTAAAGGCACACAATACAGTGACGCATACAAGGTCCCTTGCCATTTAATATAGACTGTTCCTACTAATGTTTATGAATTACTGTTCTAGCGCCCGTTATTGTAATGGGCTTAATGTCTAGTATACAATAATACCATATAAACAGTGGTAAGTCTGTGAGATTAGGCATTCTAAGGCTACATAATAATACAACAGGGGAAAGTAGAGGAATTATATATTACTCTACCAAGATAAAACACCAATAAACTACTGTTTCCATAAGGCATGTCATATATTAAAAGCAAGTTGCTATTTTGAAAGCTCTGCCAATGATAAACAAAAATCCAAAGAATTAAGAGGGGTTCCCAAACTTTTTCATACGACTGTATGACCCAAAAGCACATTAAAGTAAAAACCACATTAGTATTATGCCTGGAAGAGCGTGGTATTGCTTTTTATGTGAAAAAGATAATAAGCATCTTATTTAAAAAAAGCAAAAAATACCATCAGAGTAACTAAACTGCAGAAATACACTGTAATTACAAAGAAATTAAAAATGACATAATGGTGGTACTATGTGTAGGGCACTATATAAGATACTGAGTTACTGATTGATTTAAAACCACATTTTCAAAAAATCACTTAGTTATCTTACTTGGACAACAGTTAAAGTATTTCAATGTAAATTCCATAGAAGTATACCACTTTGAAGCCAAACATTATCTATTACTGTATATGGTTTACAGATTTAAAATAAGCACATTCTAACAGCAACAAAATACTGTGAATAGAAAGACAGAATTTAAAAACACCACAAATTCATAAGATATTAAATAAATCCATTGTTAAAGAGAAATACAACATGATTAAGATAACACAAGACATCTTATATTCATGGTGCAGGCTTCTTGTTTATTTTACTTAATTGAGAAAGACAATTTCTGACTCAAAGTACAGGATATGTAGAGAGGAAATCACAGACTGAGTGCCATCCATACCTTGCAACAAAGAGAAGCTGACTTTTAACTTTAAATGTGAATGATGCGATACTATGGCACATCGTAAATAAATAAATAGGAACTGTGACTTCACAAGCAAACTGCAGCAAATGCGCAGTTCATAGAATGGCAAAGCGGCAGTGCATCTGCATTTTGCTCCTTCAGTTTCCTGATGCAAACAGTAAATCAAAAACATGCATAGTCACTTCTGGCATTTTCTGTTTTTAGCTTTTGCTCTAAGTCCTGATTAAGCAAATCAACCTGCTCCTAGTAAAACATATTAGTGCATGCTCCAGTGCAAATCATTAGACTGCTCAGTATGCATGGATAGAAGAGTAAGAATAAATAGGGTTTTCACAATACTAAAGTCTTAAATTCAACTATTCATAAAATTCCTCCTCATTCTCTTTGTATATATTATACATTTTAGCTATCTTTTGCTAGAATGTGAAAAATATCACAAGAGCATAAACAAATCACTTCAATGATATTAATATTATGGAAACCCTATGCTCTTATTTCAGTGGACCATGATAGTTTTTTATTTCAAAATATTAAAAGTATTTTTGATCAAGGCCCACTAAACAGGAATGTTATGTGCATGATGTCCTGATTCACATTTTCATTTTAGGAACTTCCTTGCGTGTTACTCTTGATTCTTCTCTTGACCTTTTATTTTTTTCATTTCTAAAGCAGTATGCACTACTCACACTCTCAATCTTTGTGATCAATCTGCATCTCTGCAAGTGAGAAGAGAAGGGGCATTTTTTTTCTTTCTTTCACCATGGACAGAATGGCGAAGCTACATGGAGGCAAGAACAAGCATCATGTGCTCTCCTCCAATCACACTGTTGCCAACTTTACATGAAAAAGATGATATATAGGAAACAGGAGCTTGCAGTCTTTGGCTTGCATATGTTGAAAGAACCAACAAAGATTAAAAAAAAGAAAAATGAGTTCTTGTATAGTATAAATAAATCCAACACAAATGGTAATTTGAACTGCTAACAATCATCAGACTACATCAGTACAACAAAGGCTTGTGTCCACATTATCTTACAGGTACAGCATATTATGCTGACTTGCAGTAAAAATGTAATACTTACATATGTGAGGTCAGGAATGTCACCTTTGTCAATTCCTACTTGCTGTACAAGAAAAAGAAAATAAACACATATATATATATAAATAAATGGAAAGAGTAAAAAAAATGTTTAAACTGTACCACATATTCTTAAGTAATACAAATAAATATATTTACAAACTAGACACTCTCACCTTGCATGACCTTACAAAATATAAATACAATATGTAGATATAGTATCCTACAAACATTTAAAGAAGTTATGCAATTGAGTATCCTACAGACATGAAAAGAACTTCTTCAATTTCTAACAGGGCATGAATTTTAATTTTTCATGTATTGAAAAGTATTTTTTCTTTGATTTGCACATGGCTTCATACTTCATTTTGATCAGCTTTTCATGTTATGGGCTACAATGAAAAATCAACCAATTAAAGTAGCACAACAAAACTTCATCATCATGAGTAGAATGCAAAAATCACTTTTGGCAGAGGTTGGAGCTTTTTTTTTTAGGATTTACTTGAATAGGCATTACATATGTTAACAGAATGTTTTTCTCCATTTTTTCTTGCAGGTTTCCTCTTAACCTATCAAGCTGATTGGGAAGCTTCGGTGAAAAGTAACAAAATGTGTAGCAAAACTCAGGTATACTTTGTATTAGTCATTCCGGCATATTCATCAACCTGTTCAGAAACCACTCCAGCCTGTTAGCTTTATGCATACTAAATCTATTTAGCTGGAACAGAAAGTTTCATACCAATGCACAATCCTTTAAAATATGTTGCAAATACTCCATGAATTTGCCTTTATTAGGCATAACTTATGTTTCCATATTTATAAGTTTGTCCCTGATATTGAAAGCCATCTCTGCATCATTATTTTGCCACCATAATGCTTTATGTTAAATGCTGCTACATGCAGAAAGAATTTCTCTTTTGTAGCACAGCATGAGCCCAAGATTTAAATTGTTTTTTCAAATGACCAAAGCATACTTTATGATATGCTTTCTGAGACTGCCTCAGGCATTTTGGCAAATTC